>NC_071100.1:19292500-19592500 GCF_024256425.1 Clarias gariepinus | reverse complement strand
AGTGGGCTTTATACAATCAGCCTTCTAGTGCAGAAGAAGGGATAATTACAGAGTCAATAGCCCTTCAAAGCAACAACAGTAAAATTGTTTAAAAAATTGAAAATATGAAACATTCTGGGAAATCTAGCCAATTTTTGTTGACTGCATAACTTCATATTTGTTCTGTCATAATTTAAATGCCTTCAAAACAATATTATATATATATAATAGAGAGAGAGAGAGAGAGAGAGAGAGTGTCATTATGGATATTTCGTGTGGCTTTAATTTCAATAAGGAATTTGGCGGCCGTGCTGCTATTTTATTAAAAAAATGTCCCCCTCTTGGCCGGCAACTGCGAGTGATGTCACTCCCTGTACAATCCCGCACCACAGTATAGACCCACCCCTGATGCTGATTGACAGGTTTCCATGTAACACGTTGGAAATGCAATTTCAAATAGATTAGCAATTGCGTTCGAGTATTGGCCGGCTTCACGCGCGAGGCAGAAAAAGTGAAAAAGCAAAAGTGGTAATTGATTTTGTTATTTAAATATGACAGGCTCATGACTTGTAAGACATGAGAAATGCGAATGCAAATGTACTTTTCTTTTTCATTTGAAAGATTGTCAGTGGGCTTTCGCGAAGGTGAAAAAGCAAACGGTAATGCAAAGTTTGCAATTGCATTTGAATTATGGCACACTTTGTGCGTCCACATATGGGAAACGCAAATGTAAATGTAATTTGCAATTCCTTTTGAATAATGTCCGGGATATTACTCCATATATTAACCTCACACTGCTGCTAGTTTCAGTTTGTACTCATTCCTGAGGATGTGTGAGATTAGCCATTTAGAATAACATTAGCTATTTTGTTATTTCTTTTAAGGACACTATATGATGTGTGAGTGAATAGCCTAGCTACCTAAATGTAGCATAATATCATTTCAATATGTTGTGACATGGCCAACTTAACATTAAAATAAGTCACATACAAAAAAATATATATTATAATAATAGAGTTTTTTTTTTTTAAAGTTAGCTGGATTAGATGTCAATCCATCAAATTTTTGGTGAAAATTTAGAATTTCCCTCTGTTGTAGTCTAGCTGTTGAACAGGTCATCCCAAAGTCTACCACTTCTATCAACCATTCCCTTTTATGTTATATAATACAAACATTTGCTGCAGTTTAAAAGATATAGGATTAAGGTCAAGTCCAGATGTACATGTATAAGTCTTTAAAATAGCATTTGCCCTAAACATATTGTACTGTAAATATAGTGTATCTGTTTTCATAAGCACTATTCTCATTATCTCATCTTACCTTTATCTGTGTTCTGCTTTAGTTCTGAGTACAGAGTGTCATCTTTCTCACTGCTCTTTCCTAGTGGGTAACAGTCACTCATTTAATATTCATTAACATTAATGTACCAATCTACAACCGATTAAACTATCATAACTACAAACCATTTATATATCCATATTAACTTAGATAATTTTCACTTTAGATACTGAATGATTCATGGCAGTTACTGAATACTTGCATTTTTTTGGGGGGCGGGAGGTCCCCCAATTTTCTCCCTATTTTAGTCATGTCCAATTCCTCCCCGTCACTACAGTAGTAGCTCCCACATTAAGCTACTACTCCTCAGTCGGGAGGGCCGAAGACTATCACTGTTGGGAGTGGCGTAACACACTCGGAGGACAGCGCTATTCGCTCCTTCCGCTTGCGGGAGCTCACAGATGCCCCTGATTGGCTGTAGAGCTGTGATTAATGTGGGAGCACTAAGTACCTCTCATCTCTCCCCTGAGAGAGCTCGGCCAATCAGCTGTCTCTAGAGGCACTTGGCTTTAAGTTAAATATCTGGCAAATCATCAAAAAGTTTAAAGAACTTAATTAAATCTAAAATAGTTGACATTTTGTACTGCATAAAGTAAAAGAACATCTGTTTTTTCTTTGATTTCTTAAGATTTTTTAGTTCAATATCAGCATAAGTCACATCACTCAGTTCAGTGGCAGCTTTTATGAAGATTAAAGACAAAGCATTTTCACCATTAATGTGTATAAATGATCACTTAAAAAACAATTAGAATGTATTATGCTGTATGTATATGATGTTGTCCATTAGCTGCCATACAGGTCCTCTCCCCAGTTCACACTGATGTGAACACTCTGTATGAGATGTTACTTAAAACATTGCAGGTGTGTGAATAAGGTTTTGAGCAAAGTATAATATCTGGGTTCTACTTTTATAGACAATATCTAGTGTAGTGATGGGCTGTTCATGAACGATTCGTTATTTTTGAACGAATCTTTAACATTACTCAGATGAACGAGTAGTCTCGGAGAGTGATTTGTTCGTTTTTTATTGGGCGCGCATGCGCAAAGCATCGCAAACCCTCCGTATGTTATATACAGGAAACAGAATTAAACGATTCTCAGCTATGAGTCTTCAAGTCGTTCCTTTGTCACGTGACTCCCACAGACGCTATGCAATGCAGTCGACTCCGACTGCAATATATGATCAAATCAAATAGTGAGTTACTCATTCTGTTTACTATAATTTGTGGTTAGCGGCATTGTACTATTTTCATAACTGGAGCTATAGCCAAAATTTGTGTATGTGAGGGCATTTGTATTGAAAACGCAGCATTTTATGTCGGATCAAAAGAACGAAATGAACTAAAGGATTAAAAAAAAAAAAAGATTCGTTCATTTTGATGAACGAGATTCAAAGAACCGAGTCACTAAAATGATTCAAACTTAGCACCCTGCCTTATGCCCTAAGCCTCCTTGGGTAGTGTTTAGGAAAGATGAGTGCGCACACACAAAAGCGAAAGCTCATTCATTAACTGATCTTCTGTAAATGCAATCCAGAAAAACCAAAACTTTACCTTTCTACAATTATGAACTAATTAACATAATTCTAGCCCAATCATACCTTTGAACACCAATCATAACTTTAAATCACTGCATATGCTAACATATAACACAAACTTAAGTAAATTAAAAACTGCTTTCAAAAATCAGCTTCAAGTAAGTTCTATTTTTCACTTATAACTGATTTAATCACTCTGAACATGTGTATTTCCTCTAACGTCTCATAAGAAACGAAGAACGTTCATCAATGACTACAATCCACACATGAAGTGTTAACTATAATCCGATTCACGCTCAGAAAAACACATCGTGACTCGTCATCGTGATTAGAGAGACGTATCACTTTCCAATCACATTTCCTAGTTAGAAACTATAAAAATGATCCCTGAAAGTATAGTCTTAACTCCACACCTCTTCAAACAACCGGACACTTCACATACCACACAGTTCCTAAAGATGGTAGGTTTAAAAAAAAAAAAAAAAAAAAAAAAAACATATTATACAAAAGTGGACAGGAATCTACACAGACTTCTCCTTAAACAAGAAGTACTAAAAAATTTATTTCTAGTTAAAGCGGTAAAATGCTTTTTATACGAATAAATAAATATCCCCATCATGCTTTGCGCCGCCAAGCATGAGTTACTTCCGCATCGTCGTTGGTCCCACAGACACTGGATCGTGCAATACCTCCATTAGACGCTAGATGGGGACAGTGATAAAGTAAAGTGAAGTTTACGTTTAAGATATTTTTTTATATCTGCTTTTTTATTTACTTTCCCCCAAACAAAATATTCAGTTATAAAACCTGTGTTCGTTTTGCAGCTAGATATATTGCTATATGACTTGACTTGTTAGCATTCCGAGTAATAAACCAGCACTATGTGACTAATACTTGTGATTAGCTTGTGTTTTTTTTCTCTCCTTCTTGTCATCTTCATTCCTATTCAGGAATGAATCGCTGTTGCGTCTGTGCACACAAAAAAGAGATATTAATTAAAATTCCATTAAATGAAACATGTAAATGAAGCAATGCATGTATTAATTAATTGCTAAAAGGTGCAAATTTCATAGAAAAACATAACTTAACAAAGAAACAAACAAAGAAAACAAACAATTACTGTCATTATTAAACATGTCCATGAATTCTACTGCTGTTTTATTTTTATTTTTTTTTCAAAATTTGATTTTATCAAATGTTGACGTGGTCTCTGATTATAGTCATTCAAAAAGAATTACAACCACATTTCCTCCTTGAAGATGATGGTTTACCACTATCTTTCCAGGTTTTAATGAACGGGACATTTCTATTTTACAGTTTTTCTGAATTGCTAAAACACTAAATCCCATTGTAAAAACTAAACTGTAAACTACCAAAACTTTTTTACCAGAATCTCCCATTTACCACACCTCTAAACACATTCTCAAACACAAAGCACATTTAGCAATGTGTAAGTAAACTTTTACAGTAAACTCAGTACTAGAATGTGTACTGTATTGTCCGGGAAGCAGCACATGTATGCATCATACTGTGTCATTTACAGAACAAAATGTAGTTTGTTTTCACTGTGTACAGGGAATCTTTGAGCTTGACTCAGTGATTAGGCCTGAAGAATACATCTTCGTGGATGAAGCCGGATGCAATCTAGCAAAAAGGAGAAGAAGAAGTCATACTGTAGGTCAACGTGCCATTATTGAACTGCCTGGCCAGCGTGGTGGAAATGTAACTATATATATATATACACTAGGGCTGCAACTAACGATTATTTTGATAATCGATTAGTTGGGCGATTATGTTTTCGATTAATCGATTAATCGGATACAACCTAACCGCTTCTTTAATTTGATATTTTGCTTATAACTATTAAAAAAACAGGGTATTATTTATGTATAAAAATAAACTTTTAAAAATGCAAAAGCCACATATAGAGTTTAATAATCTTTAATTTTGACATTTTAAACCTTAAATGAAATATATTGTATAATATATACAGTATATAGTTTAAAAAATACACTGATATATTCAGCTGATAAGATATAAACAGCTAAAATAATGTAATTTTGTATAATAAAACTATGTATGCATAAGTAAAACCACAGTAAATTACAAGTTAACTTTGTAGTGGACTATAAAAAAAACTGTAGAAATGCAAAAAGCTAATAGTCACAAATGTACTGTTATTTGCATTCGCTGAAAACCACAACAATCACTAAATGTAATATTCTACTGTTATTTGCACCGTGTAATTTAAGATAATCTAAAATAGCGCCATTTAACTAATCACTATTGCTCATGAGGTGATTGCGCAATGTGATGCTCGCGAGTAGCACGTGAACAGATCTAGCGCGAGAGGCCCGAAGTTAGCAAACAGTTTAAACTAAAAGCACTTCAACTTTTACACGATGGAGAGATACAGTTTTTACCGACCCTGCTGACGTTTCTCCATCCGTAACACCAACACGTTTTCTTTTTAAGTGTTTGGCATGACATGCCGTGAAAGCTCGGTCTTGCATAGCGTGCAGGTTACCGTCTTCTTAGAGGCGTTTAATGTAAATCACTCCCATACCTTGGAGGACTCGGGGCGCACTCTTTTTCCTGCAGACGCTTCTGTAACCTCTACTGCGCAAGCGGCTGTGTATTTGTGCATCTTGTGGTCGCGCGCCTCAGTGACGTGAGCAGCCCAACTAATCGGTAACGGCATTCGTTGACAACGAATTTCATTATCGATAATTATCGATTTTATCGATTAGTTGTTGCAGCCCTAATATACACTTTATTTTATGCAGTTCTTTTTTATTTAAATGTGAAGACAAGAATAAAAGAATAAATAAATATTATTTTTATTATTATTATTATCCCACAGTGTTTTGTATTTATTTATGTAGTGTGCAATTGTTGCACATTGCACTGGTTTTGTGTGGTTTTTGACAGTAGTGCTTGATTTTGAGTAAAGTTAAAAATATTTTGGGTCAAATGTTTGGTTTTGCAAAAGGGGTCGAAGGTTTTGTGACTGTAGCTTGAATTGTAAAGTTTGTGTTTAGTGTTTTAAGACAAAGAGATGATATTTAAGGAAATGTGTTTTAGCAATTCAGAAAAACTGTAACTGTAGTGTTCGTCTTTAAACGTGCTATACGTTCTAGTAAAATATCTGGATAAAAAAAAAATTATAAAAATTCACGTATTTCCCCTTAAGGCCTTGTTCACACGGGCGTCTAGGACGTTCAGAGCGAGTTCGTTTATCCAAAAACCTAACACCCGTGTAAACAAGGCCTTATTGTCAAGTTAACCATATACAGTTAGTACATAGTGAAAGAAACAACGTTCCTCCAGGACTAAGGTGCTACATGCGACATAAATTTACAACATAAATCAACAGAAACACTAAACTAGCTAACCAAGAGGCCTAGTTAGATGGCTAGCAGAGACAAGACAGAAAGACCTAACATAAATTGCCTCAAGTGCCCTTTTCTTGGGATCATTTTTTTTTTTTTAATGTGTATGTGATTATGGAGCCCTGTCTTTGCTCCTGTAACGGGTTTGACCCTAAGTGCACGGGCAACACCATGAAACACGGACACGAGGCGAGGTCTTACTGGGAAAAAGGGTAATTTTATTTAGAAAAATGGGGAAGGGAAGGGAAGGGAAGGGAAGGTGATGATGCACGTGCTGGTCTGGTTGGCAGTGCCGGCATGCGGGCACAGGCTGGTAATAGGCAGAGTGGCAGCTTTGGAGCACGTGGAGGTGACGTTCCTGCACGCTCCCAATGACGGTGACCTCGTCCGCTGAACACGAGCCTAAAACGGCCCCTCCCAGCTCTCTCTGGGCGCGGCCACAGGCGGTAGTCTCTCCTGGACATCCGTCGGCTGGGTGGCTTTCCCGGCTGGGATCGGGGGCCCTAACGCAGTCCTCTCGGCGGCCTTTTCCACTTCGGTGGCAGGTATGCGAAGGTGGGCTCTACGCGGAAGCGAAGGTGCCGTGGGAGCTCGCGCAGCTCGTTCTTGCGCCGTCCTCTCGCAGAGATCAAAGATCGGCATTCCGCTTTTAAAGTTTCTGAGGTGCGTCACATTGCCCCGCTCGTGTGCCACTGTCTTTTTATAATCCACCGCATCGCAAAGTGCAGCTTGCCAGCAGTCAGACAGATCGACCAGCCCCCGAGCTACACTCCCCGCTGTGTTTTATAGCGCGGGGAGAAGCCCGGGATCATTAGCAGCGATAGCTCACCAGCCATGCTTAATTCCGCAGCCCTACTCCTTCATGCGCCAGTAGAAGCTTCGGAGTGAGCCAGGAGCGATATTAATTGGGGTGCACGGCCATCACAGGCGCACGCCGTGACAGCCCCTCAACAATAAAATGTAACTATTAATCTCAATTTTGCTAAATAAAAAGAGCTGTCTTGCAGTCACATGACTGCCATTAACCAATGCTCGCCCTTGAGGTCAGAACGCGCTCGTTACGAGCCGGGTACGAGCTCCCAAAGTGCACGCGTATTTTCCGCAGGCTGGGTGGTGTGGAGCTGGAGGAGAAGCAGGCAAATTAATTGGAAGGTGCAGATTACAACAAAACAGTAAATAGGGAGTACAGTGCACACTATAGTCTATAACAACAAATGAATTGAAATAAATGAGCGTGCTGTTTGTGCAACAGCGCGACAAACATAACCTGTCCTTTTATGAACTGCACAAGTAGTGGTGGTCATTTACTGCTAGCTAACTGGGTAAGGGTGTTACAAGGGGGTCTGTAGCTCTGTCCACCATTTTAGGGAACATGTTTTCCCTTTTCCCTTCTTTTCTGGAGGGCTTTTATTTCACTAAAAATGATCTAATATGGATATCCACATAATTATGGATGATTATATTATATAATATTTATGATATTAAAAAAAACAGCAAGTGGAGGGTGATAGTTCAGATGAGGAGATGGAAGGAGGAAGCGAGGCAAAGACTGAGTCACAGGCAGAGCTTAGAGAGAATGGAGAGGAAAGAGCAAGCCAGGAGAAAGAGACTTGAGTGAGAAAGTCAGAGAGTGAGACAGACCAGAGAGGAGGAGAGTGAAGCCAGTGAAGCCATAGAGAGGACATTCTCAAACCTACTTGGACTTGCACACCCAACTGATCCTGCCCATGTCCCTCAACAGCAACATTTTACGCCATCAGGTAAAACATAGGCTACATTTGCTTTGCATTGTCCCCACCTGATGACAGTCATACAGTATGATGCAATTCCATATTAGATTCGTCATGAATGTGAGTTGTTGTTTTTCAGCCTGTCCTATCTTTTTTAACTTTGAGCACCCGCCCCTTTAAACGTCTCTGCACGGCCCTGATTTCCACAACTTTTAGCGACAACAACTTACCTTATCAAACGCACTCTGCTGGTGACCCGCTTGTGAACAAATTTATTGTTGGCGCCCTGTAGCGAAAACCTGGAAAATATACCTATATTATATATTGGGAATTGTATATATATATATATATATATATATATATATATATATATATATATATACTTATAGTTAAGGCATTTTAACGGTAGTTTAAGATACATGAAAGTATTACAAAGTGTTACAAGATATATATATATATATATATATATAGTAAATATGTAAAACAGTACTTTAAACAGGATGTGTTTATGCTATAGTTTTCAAACACAGCATGTATATTTTTGTCGATTGTTTAATTTAATTATAAATTCAGTTTTATGACATTTTTCAAAATATTTTCAGAAATCATATAGATGTTAAAAGAATTATTAAAATATTTTTGCAGTGTTTATTTCATTTAAACAATTCGTTTTACATGACAAACCCCTGCAAAATAATTGTGCTCAAAAAGAAAAGTTATACATCAAAATGTTCACTAATGTTACAGATGATTGTCACGTGATTTTAGCTCATTATAAAAGGAATATAATAGTTTATCATAATGAAGAAATTTCATTTAGGCATTTGGCAGACATCTTTATCCAGAGTGACATTTTTATCTCATCTTGTAAGCAGTTGAGGGTTAAGGGCCTTGCTTAAGAGCCCAACAGGGACAACCTGGTGGTTGTAGGATTTAAATCTGGAATCTTCTGAAACGTAGTCGAATTCCTTAACGACTGAGCTAACCTTGACCCCATGATGGAGATTAAACATAAATAACATCATCAACAATATCTCACTGACTGGTCCTGACTGTGAGCTCTTCTGTGGATTTACATCACAGGAAAAAGAAAACCTAAATAATATCAGAGATGTAACCTTGCCAGGATATTCTCTTTTCTGTTGTTTTAAACTTTGCAGTTAACATTACTCAATGTATTACTAATGTCACTTATTGTTGAAGTTACCAACAACACTAGGGCTGCACAATTCTCGCCAAAATGTGAATCGCGATGTTTCGCCATGGGAATTGAGATCATGAAAAGATGAAAGAGATATCTCACACGTTTCTCTTTTATCCAACCAAAACATTAATTGCACTCAAAAATAAAATCGTTTTTGCTTTGGAGCCACTTTTCCCTATTTTAATGTGAATAAAGTCAACAGCTTTTAAACATTAAACAGAATGTTAACAATAATAATAAAAATAACTAATAAGTAGCATATGTGCCTTGTCAAACGCACACCATTGGCTGATTTCTCGTCTAGCCTTTGATTGGCTGAAATTCATCGAGCACAGCAAATACAGTTTAAGCGAAGTGTGAATTTGATGGATTAAGTGAGTGTTCAAACAACCAATAGAAAAATTAGGGTGCAAAACAGTTTTTGAGATGAAAATAGCAGCATAATACTCCAACTCCTGATTAGCTGATAGCTGGTTTAAAGCAAAGTTTTTTTTTTTTAGTTGCCTGCTAACCATAATCTTGACCCTAGATAACAAGAGTGCGCTAGATTTGTGTACAACACAGCGGCGCTAATACCACAACTATGTGGCTAATACGTGTTGTCTTATTCTTCTGTCACTCATGAGTAGGGCTGCATGAAACACGTGATTTGACATGCCAAAATGTGAAACACAATTTTTCTCCATTGGAATTAAGGTAACAATTCTCTTGTTCACACGTTTCCCTTTTTTCAACCAAAACCATTTATTGCAGTCAAGGAAAAAATTTACATGCTATAAAAAGTGAATCAGGTGTTTAACATAAACAGAATATGAACAATAATAAATATAAATAACTAAAAAATAGCACCTGTGTTTTTTTTGACATTCCAGTACTTCATCATCACATGCATTAGTCTATATTATTATTATTATTAATATTATTATTAATAATAATTCATTATTTAATTTATTTAAATCAGTATACATTAACCCTACAAAATTTGTTTGGTAGTTTGCAATTAAATACATAGCTTACAGTGTAGAGTTTACTAAAGTTTTGTTGCTCAATCTTAACTCACTTCAGGGTCCGTTCTTCGTACGTCGCTAACTAAGTTAGCTGGATTTGATTGTTGTGGATTTGTCCTGATCTTGAATTGTTTTGTTCTTTGATGCGCATCTCGCATTTGCTGTTATAGCAACATGTCCGTAAACTTAAACCTGCTCGGAAGCAAGTTTATTTCATGTAAACAGGATTTAGGCTGCACTCCTGGCAGGTTATGATTAGTTAAAATGGCGACCTTTAACCAATCAGGTCACATCTGATTGGTTAAAGAGCACGACGGGCGCGGACTGACTCACGTGGACAAAGAAATGTATCTTCAATATATATATATATATATACACATAATCGCTATCAAATATTATATTAGAACATAAATTCATAGGTTTATTTTTATCAAATATGATATTACTATTATAATAAACCCTAGGCAAGCCGTCAAGACCATTAATAAAAATTCTTGTATAATGTTTATTTTGTAACAAATATATTTTTCAGGGGTTTGTCATAAATATGCAAATAAATATTTATATATAATAAAAATTAATATTTTTTTTAAATTAAAAATTGGATGAAACAAATTTTATTATAAAATAAACAATATAAAAGTATACATGTATTTGAAAAAAAATATTAATATTCCTGTCATGCACCCTCAATCTGCGACTGGCACTGTTCAGCTCGGGTTAGTTCCTGACAGAATGACTGAGACTTCTGCAGTGAACCCAGCGGATCATGCGCGCCTCTGCGATGTGGTGGACCAGCATGCCATGCTTATCAATAAGCCAACCCGAGAGCTCGAACGCAGAGAACGCAGAGAGAGAGAACGCAGATCTCCGCACGGCTGTTGCTAGCACGGCTAGCCAGCCTCCCGTTGCGGCGGTCGTGGCGGCGCCGCACCACCAACCTCCCCCACCTTCTTCTTGATGTTTTTCTTTCATTACCTGGCAAATGGGATGGCACTAACGGGAGATGCAGTGTTTTTCTAACAGCCCTACATCTGGTGTTTGAGTTTGATGCCACCAAATACTCCACCAATCAGGTGCGCATTGCTCTCCTAGGTTCGTTGCTCACTGGGCAGGCAGCTGAGTGGCCCACGGCAGTCCTTTGTGCTGACTCTGATATAGCACATTCTTAACATGAATTCACCCTCAACTCAAACTTACATTCGAACATCCTGCGGGCAAGGTAGAGACAGACGCCAAATTATATCACCTACGGCAGGGAGGTTTGTCGTGAGCCGCTACACCGCTGAATTCAGCACTCTCGCGGTGCAGACGGCTTGGGGAGACTCCGCGCTATGGACAGCCTTCTATGAGGGATTGGCCTCATGGATTAAAGACGAGCTCGCCAGACGAGAATTTTCAGCCACTCTGGAGGGATTAATACAGCTCCCCCTACGTATCGACCAACGCCTTTTATTTCATCTGAAGCCAGCCCCACGGACCCTCCCATCATCACCCACGTTTTCCTACACTGCAAACGCACCCCGATACCTTCTACCACCTCAGTCACTGAAAATGTTGGATCTCCACCTCCTGCCGTGGTTAACACTGGAGCCGGGGATCCCATGCAATTAGGACGCGCCTCCCTAACCGTGACTGAACGCAAATGCCGCTTTAGAGAGGGTCTGTGTGCGTACTGTGGGTCAGCACAACACCATCGGGCAATCTGTCCTATCCATCCGGGAAACGCCCAAACTCGGTGAGTAGGGAGAACAACTCACTGGGGACCATCCCACTCTCCCCCATGACCACCGACACCTCTTCTCGTCTTCAGGCAATCCTCCAAATTGGCCACAAGCTAGTCAGATGTACTGCGTTTATTGATTCCGGTGCCGCAGGTAACTTCATTTACACCACTTACGCCAAGAAATTGGGGGTAGAAGTTGAGGCGCTATCCCAGCTATCCACAGACCTTATCACTAGTAGCCGCGGGGTTTTTCTTCGTAAAGAAAAAAGGCGGGGAACTTTGCCCTTTTGTCGACTATTGGGGGCTCAACAACATCACAATAAAGAATCGACACCTGTTGCCGTTACCCAACTCCGCCCTGGACGCCATCTCCGGTGCCACCATTTTCTTTCTAAGTTAGACTTCAGGAGTGCCTACAACTTGGTGCGCATCAGAGAGGGCGATGAGTGGAAAACAACATTTATTACTCCCAAGGGCCACTACGAAAGCCTAGTAATCCCCTTTGGACTTTGTAACGCACCTGCATAATTTCAACAGTTAATCAATGACGTCCTAAGAGACATGCTAGGTCGCTGGGTGTTTGTCTCTCCCCACCAACTGTACTGTAAGTTGGAAAAATGTGCTTTTCACCAGCACTCCACCACGTTCCTGGGTTTTGTCATCTTGTCCCAGGGTGTGGCCATGGACCCGCAGAAGCTGGAAGTTGTGCGTCAAAGCAACTTCAATGGTTGCTCGGGTTTGCAAATTTCTATCGTCACTTTATCTGGGACTACAGTACAGTTGCAGCCCCTCTGACCACCCTGACTCGACCTTCACCTCACCCATTCAAACTCAACCCCAATGAATCTCATCCTTCAGAGAACTCTGCCATTGCTTTACCACTGCTCTCATCCTTTTCCACCCAGACGCTAGCAAACCGATCGTTATGGAGGTGGACGCCTTGGATGTGGGCATCAGGGTGGTCCTCTCCCAGCGAGGTCCAGACCAGAAGCTACACCCTTGTAGCTTCTTCTTGCGATAGGGGACCGTGAACTGCTGGCCATAAAGTGGGCCTTGGAGGAATGGCGACACTGGCTCCCGGGCGCCAGCAAGCCCTTTATTGTCTGGACTGATCATCAGAACCTAATCACTATACGGAATTTAAAACAGCGCAACCCGAGACAGGTGCGGTGGGCCCTGTTCTTTGAACAATATGACTTTCATTTGTCCTACCGCCCGGGATCTAAAAACACCAAGGCCGACGCCCTCTCCACAACATTAAGAGGAGGCCACCGAAGAAGAGGATTCTGGCACCACTCCAATGAGACTTGGAGACAAGGGTTCGCCAGGCACAAGCCACGGAAGCCGAACCGGCAGGTGTGCCGCCTGGACGACTCTATGGGCGAGCCTTCTGGTGGCCCTCCATGGTGAAGGACATCCAAGAGTCTTCGTCCAGGCATGCTCGGTGTGCGCCAGGGCCAAGGACACCAATTAACCGACACCAGGAGAACTTCAACCACCGCTTTTCCGTACCCCACCGACCCTGGACGCACATTGCTGTCGATTTTATCATGGGCCTGCTAGTCTCCGAAGGGAAAAACGCCATCATGACCATCGTCGATTGGTTTTCTAAGGCTGTGCACCTGGTAGCCCTCACCGGACTCCCATCAGCAAAAAAGACAGCTCAGCTGATATTGGAACATGTAGTCTGACTGCATGGGTTCCCAAGGGACATCGTCTCGGACAGGGGGCCCCAGTTCACTGCTCGGTTCTGGAAGGCCTTCCGCCGTCTGATCAATTCCACCAGTAGTCTGTCATCCGGATATCACCCCAAGACTAATTGTCAGACGGAACGGACCAACCAACAACTGGAGCGCTACCTGAGATGTTTTATTGCTAATCGTCAGTGCTCCTGGGCTCGCTACCTCATATGGGCAGAACTATCCCATCACCTCCACACCTCGTCCGCCACCAACTTAAGCCCATTTGAGGTATGCCATGGTTGAGTGTGTGTCACTAGGACGTGGGTTAATTTGTGTTTTCCCCTGCTCTCTATCCGGGAGAGTCCTAAAAATAACAAGCGTGGTTACCCTGCCTATTCGTGTCACTTCCGCGTTAGGTTTTACCATCCTCGCCACAAAGGGCTAACTGCTAATTGCTACGTCTTCTGTTCAGCTCCGGTTAGTTCCTGACAATTTCTATGTTTTCATATACAACATATATATTTTCATATTGCTTATTTAATAGCGAATATATGGGGGGGGGGGCAACCCATGGCAGGGGGGCATGTTAGCGCATAACACATGTTACAAAAAAAAATTAGCTCGCTCTTTTGCGATTTCGTCAACCAATCGAAGGGGTTGTGATTAGTGTTTCTATTGTCGATGCATATCGCCTTTTAAACCAACGCATGAACGTGCAATAATCCTATACAACTCAATTCGGCTATACTAATCATGAAAAGAGGTGTGCTCGAACAATCAACTTAGCCAGATCGTAATTAGCACTTTTAGATGTGTCAATTCATCTCGGATGTGTTAAGCGACGTACGAAGAACGGACTCCAGGAGTCTCTGTGTAAAGCTAGAATCAACACATCAGCTTATATATCACATCAGCAGTTATATTCCAGTTAGATACGTGCCTGTCTCTGTTTACACAGTAGTATGCATTTTATTTTTTAGCCTATGTATGTGTGTGTGCGTGTGAGACATTTACCATATCTTGATAAAAATAACACAGATATACACATGCGATGAGAAACGTAGCACCGGAAGAAAATGTCATGGTTTAACACATTGAGAGGACACGCAGAGCATTAAAAGAAGCCCAGTTTCTAAGTAGACGGTATTGTCCCTCCTCTAACCTCTGATTGGCGGGAATTGAGCGAGCACAGCTATTTGACATTAAGGAAAGCAAGTCAGCAACAATAAAACCAGAGACCAAAACACAGAGTTTTACGCTCAGGCTTTTGACACAAAAATAACAGCACATTACTCCAATTCCACCAAGTAAACTGACTGCAAAGTCACTAGTGGTGGGTCGTTCATGAAATATTTGTTCTTTTTGATCGAGACTTTAACATGACTCAGAAGAACGAGTAGTTTCAGAGAATTATTAGTTTATTTTCTATTGAGTGCGCATGCGCAAAGCATCGCAAAACCTTCGTAGTTTATGTACAGGAAACAGTAGGTACCTTTGAGTCTTTGGTCCGAATTATTTGTTCCTTTGTCACATGACTCCCATAGACGCTATGCAGTCCAGTAGATTCAAAAGAATGAACAGCTTGGACCAGAAGATATGAGAGGTGAGCTGCTCATTCTGTTTATCATAATATAAAGGAAGTGAGGGAGAGAGATGAGGAAGAGAGATGAGAGAAGTGAGGGAGTTGTGTAAATAAATCATTGACTAATTTCTGGCCTGACTGGTGAATTAATAGTGTTTTGTGTTACACTGTGTGTGTGTGTGTGTGTGTGTGTGTGTGTGTGTGTGTGTGTGTGTGTGTGTGTGCATGTGTGTGTGAGAATAATGAGTGTGACATATAATCTCAGATTGTTGTCGGGTAAATAAATGAACACATGAATGCAGTGTCATCTGAATGCAGGGAAATACACACAACTGAATAACGTCAATCTGAAATGAGATCACATGTATGTGTGAATCGAGATTGCGATTTTTTTTTATTCATCTATTATTATTATTATTAATCGTGCAGCTCTACTCCTGAGACAAAGTTTTATTCTTGCACAGTGACATACTGTACATGAACACTTTCATGCAATTTATACAGGTCACTTTACATTACTGTATATAAACACAAACCTCTGTAGCTCTTTAGACTGTGGTGTTCTCTGTGGTGTTTTGTGACAAATTCCACTCATTCATTCCTTCCTATATTTTAAACTTGGGTTGTTTTTAAAAAGATGAATTCCTCTTTTTCTTTAAGTCAAAGTCATTGTTATTGACCGATAAATTATTTTAATTTTATATTGTTATATTTGGATTAACTCCATGTAATTCACATAACTGTAGTTAAGGACTGCAGTCAGAGAGCTCTTCGTGCATGAGTCATTTTGCATGTATACAGGTTCATGTAAACTGTAAATAATATATTAATGACAGCTGAGGCAGAGGTTAGACCTAAACTTACATTTACATTCACATTTAGGCATTTGGCAGACCCTCTTATCCAGAGCGACTTACAAAAAGTGCTTTGACGTTTACATTACTGGATACATACGTACACTGGTGCAGTGCGTGGTGTGATTAGAGCAGAGAGGTGAGTGGGTGCTGGGCCATTTTTAGCTTTGTAGGCAAGCATCAGCGTTTTGAATTTGATTCGGGCAGCTACAGGAAGCAAGTGCAGGGAGCGGAGGAGTGGGGTGGGGTGGGAGAACTTGGGAAGATTAAAAACGAGCCGTGCTGCTGCATTCTGGATCAGTTGCAGAGGACAAATCGTGGACAGAGGCAGGCCTGCCAGGAGTGAGTTGCAGTAGTCCAGTCTTGAAATAACAAGGGACTGAACAAGCACCTGAGTAGCCTGTGAAGAAAGAAATGGGTGTATTCTTTTGATATTGTAAAGAAGAAATCTACAAGATCGAGTAAGGTTAGCGAAGTGTGGGAAAAATGACAGATGACTGTCCACGGTTACTCCAAGATTGCGGGCGGTGGCTGAAAGAGTGATTTGGTTCTTGTCCAGGGATATCACAAGGGGATGAGTCACCAGGGATGAACAACAGTTTGGTTTTACTTAGATTGAGCTTCAGCTGATGGGCTGCCATCCAGGATGAGATGTCTGCCAGACATGTTGAGATCCGGGTGGAAACCTAAGTGTCAGAAAGAGGAAAGGAGAGAATAAGTTGAGTGTCATCTGCATAACAATGGTATGAAAATCCATGTGATAATATGACCTTACCAAGAGATCGGTTATAGAGGGAGAACAGAAGAGGACCAAGTACTGAGCCCTGCGGGACACCAGTAGAGAGTCTATGTGGGGCAGATGTAGATCCTCTCCATGTTACCTCATATGACCTATCTTCTAGGTAAGAAGCAAACCATTACCATGCTGTTCCCCAAAATTCCAAGGCTTGTAAGAATAGATAATAGAATCTTGTGGTTCGCTTTGTCAAATGCACCTGACAGGTCCAGGAGGATCAGGACAGATGACAGTTTAGCAGATCTAGCAGCATGGAGCTTCTCAGTGACTGACAGAAGGGCAGGAATGTGCCACTTTGAATCCAGATTGGTTGGGATCATTAAGGTTGTTCTGTGAGAGATAAAGAGACATTTGATTATAAACAGTCCTTTCAAGAATTTTGGAAATAAAAGAGAGAAGTGATACCGGGCGATAGTTGTTAACTTCCGATGGGTCCAGGCAGGGTTTCTTGAGGATAGGAATAACTCTTGCCTTCTTAAAAGCAGCAGGACCAGATGATATGGAATGGTTGATGATGGTTGTGGTGAAGGGAAGGAGGTCTCGTGAGATGGCCTGGAGCATTGCGGAATTGATTAGGTCTAATGAACAGGTGGTAAGGTTAGATGACGAGATGATCTGTGGTGGGGTTAGATGACGGGATGAATGTTATCAGATGACAGGTTGGAGAATTCTGCTAAGGCAGGGAAGTGAAGGTCCTGAGGTTCTGCTGTAGGAGTTTGGTTGGGAGCAAAGAACGGGCAGATTGCTGCAATTTTCCTGTTTTCAGCTGTAGGAGTTTGGTTGGGAGCGGCAGGAGGAGTGGGTGGGTTTGTATAGTGAGGAGAAGATGTTGTAGAGTTTGACTGGATCAGGTTCAGAGACTGCAAGCTTTTCAGACTTCCAGGCAGAAGTCACGTCGTATGAGAATTTGAAGAGAAGAGTCTAGTAAGAGACGAGATCTGCATCAAGCTGCGATTTCATCCATCTTCTCTTTGCAGTTCCTGATTCTTTCCTGTTGTTGCATAGTACATCAGATAGCCAAGGAGCAGGACAAGACGTCTTCCTTGGTTTAGATGACCGCGGGCAAAGGAGATCTATGGATGAGGAGAGAGAGGAGAGAAAAGTTTCAGTCGTAGTCTCTAGTGGTAGAGAGAAGAAGGAGTCTGGGTCTGGGAGGGATGATAGGGTGCATGAAGAGACAGAGGAAGGGGAGACAGAGTGAAGGTTTTTGCAGGTAAAAGAGAAATTTTGCTGGTTAGGTTTACATAGAATAGGAAGGATTATGGTGAAGTGTACCAGGTAATGATCAGATTTATGAAGAGGAATAGTACTGATATCTGTGACTGGGGAAGGGCGACAAAAAACAAGGTTGAGAGAATTCCCTGCCTTGTGTGTGGGAGGGCAGCTGTTTAGAGTTAAAGAGAAGGAGTTAAGGAGAGGGAGAAGAAAAGAGAATTGGAGTTTATCAGATGGAAGGTTGAAATCTCGTAGAACAGTGAGAGGAGTGTTAGCAGAAGGAAAAAGACTAAGAAGTATGTCCATTTCATCTAGAAAGTTTCCTAGAGAGCCAGGAGGACGGTAAATAACTAAGATGTGGAGGTTAATTGGAGAGGTTACCTTAACTGCATTAAATTCAAATATTAAAAAACTGAGATGAGACAGAGGGATAGGTTAGAAGGACCATCTCTTCAATAACAGGAGACCCGTACCACCACCTCTGCCAGTTTCTCGTGGAGAGTGAGAGAATACATAGGCAGAGGATAGGGCAGCCGGTGTAGCTGAGTTCTGAGGAGATATCCAGGTCTCAGTTAGTGCCAGAAAGTCAAAAGAGTAATTGGTAGCTAGGGCAGAGATAAAATCTGCTCTCTTTACAGCTGATTGGCAGTTCTAGAGCCCACCTACCACCAGTGCAGGGCAATGAGACAGTACTGGAGGGTAGATGAAGTTTCTGGGAGATCTGCCTCTGCTGTGTGAGTAAAAGCTTCTTGGACTGTGAGAACTGACAGAGATCGACCGTAATTGTCTATAAAACTTGTCATTACTTGGTAAACAAGAGTTTGAGTCAATTCTCTGTGCACTTACTATCTAGATTCTTGGTGAATTTAACGTTTCTACACAATTCCCTCTCTGTGCTACAATCCATCAGAGCAGAGTTGCTCTTAATGTTAATTCTATGGGATTTTTGGGCCGATTAGAAGTCCACCTCTTGGAAAAGTTATAGCACCCCATTCCCGAATAAGACGCATGGTTTGACACCTCATTTATGGGTCTACTACAAACGGTGCGGGACTAGTTACGCGTCAAACTTTCATACGGAAGAAGAAAATAATAAAAAGAAAAAAAAAATAAGCCTGTGAGATTAGTGCTCGCTTGGCAAGCACCACTAATAAATAAATGGTAACTTGTGAGCAGGACAAACTGAAGATGAATGTAGGCTGTGTTCATGATGGAGCTCGTCAGTGTTGAAACAGGGATTCACTTCACACATTATAAATGACTGACATTTACAAACTGCTTCAGTTAAAACTCTTATGTTGCTTTTACAGTCTTTCCGAAAGAGATTCCTTTCCGGCTGCAGCGAGAGTGAGTTGGACTTCATTAGATGAGGCGTCAGGGATGTAAAGCTAAAACACTGACTCACATTGTGTTTGTCTCCTTTAATGTTTCATTAAGCAGCCTGTTTACAGTGGGGTACATCATTTGTGATTACATTCAAAGAGATTCATGTGATGCATGGTGGCCTGTACAATACCAAACACTAACTAGGGCCAAGGTGAGCTCAGTGGTTAAGGCATTAGACTACGGTTCGGAAGATCCCAGGTTCAAACCCCACAACCACCAAGTTGCCACTGTTGGGTCCTTGAGCAAAATTCTTAACCTTCAACTGCTCAGATGTGTAATGAGATAAAAAAAAAAAGTAAGTCGCTCTGGATAAAAGCATCTGCCAAATGTAAATGTAGACCAGAACTGAGAGACAGACCTCCTCACACAATGCTAGAACCCAGATCCATTTAAACAGATTTAGATGCTGTGTGTAAGATGGGCAGCATGTCTAGATGAACATATGAAAGGTGATAAAAATCAACATGAAAAACATCAGTAGATTAACTTTGGCTTATAATTCCTTTCACTTCAAAGCTTCCTCTAGTTGTGAGTTTGTTGTCAAAGTGTGTGCTTTTTGTCTTCTCTAACATTTTTTTTTTTGCTCATTGTTGGGTTGTTAAAGTGTTTTCAACCTCACAGGTTGAACTGTTAGTTCTTACAGAGCCAGGCTTTAGACTGCATGGTACTGAGGAAATGGGGGAAGTGTGATAGATTGTTCTGTGTGATCGACTCGTACCACTTGTTAACATACAAACTGATGCCTGTCACAGTGTCTGCTAATAATTTATGGGTAAAATAATTTATTACCATTGGCTGGGTAATTGGGTCAATGTATGGAGAATGTAATTTAAAAAACATAAATAAATAAAAATAAGTAGCATAATTGTTGTGTAAATAGGCTTTTTATTATACTTAATTCTAATGCATATAGTATACATACAGTACAAGCCTTAACATTCTCTGAGTTTTACCACAAGATGATGTAGCACCAGTGGAGAGAGAGTTGGTACAAGCTGTTATGTGCGTCGGGATGGACTGAAACTGTAGATAAATAGTGTAGCTCGCTGAGCTGTTGGCTTTTCAAATCATTAAATCTCTGCAATTTTATTCATCTTTAATTGATCAATTCATTTAGTAAATGAGTCAGGTTTTGATTGATATTTTTTTGTTTGCTGGCTGTAGAAATAAATAGGTTGATGATATGATCATGTTCCTGTGGGTGACTCATTCTCATGTAATTATTTTTATTTTTAGATGTTAACAAGAAGCATGACGAATATGCCATTTGCTGCTTCACTGGAAGTCACCAGCTACAACATCAGAGGTGAGAAGTGTCAGCTTTATAATGTTGTTTATAAAAGCTTTTCACACTGAACAACCTTTATAATGTGAAAATGTGAAAAGGAAAATTTTGTCCTTGACCTGTTAACACTCACTTATTCTGCATGTTAGTGAGTCATATGGATCATTAGCAAGTCCAAACTGGGCAAAAAAAATGTGGGAATATTGTGAAGTGAGTGCTGTGTGATCATCCCAAGTGCAAGTTATAAATATCAATGTAAATGATTGTAATGAACGTTTTGGTAATTTAAAAATCCTCTGACCATCTCATCGAGTGTGAGAGAGATTTGCTATTCATACAGTCGCTGAGAAACACTATTCATATTCACATTACTGATAATCAATAAAGAAGTAAATATCACAAAAAGAAAAAAAAATAGAAAAAAGGACTGTATATGTCTGCCTTCTCTATGACTTTGTCTGAAATAAATAAATTAATAAATACATTTTATTTAGCTTTAATCCCTGTGCTACTCTCTGTCTGTCGAGCTGTAAATGTAGTTCTGTGATCGGATATGAAGCCGGTAGCTCATCCTTATGCATTTATCCTGCTGGAGCTGCTCTCACTCTCAGACCTGCGTGACTTCTGTCAATGTTCTACAAGTCCTCATCTCCTCCTGCTGCGTTTTACATCCTGCATTATGACTCACCTCCTGTTGCTATCAATAATCTCATCTGTACATCCTAAAAATATGCACTTTCCTAAAACAGTTCATGTCCACAGCTGACTTTTCATTTTCTTGAGTCTTCATAAACCCATACACGATTTAGCTCATCACTTATTTTCGATCTTATTTAGATAACATATATATATATATATTATTTTTTTTTAAACAGAACAGACATATATATATATATATATATATATATATATTTGTGTATATGTTCTGTTTGAGCTGTGAAGCTTTCACCAATGAGTAAAGAGGAAACGCTCTGCTGTTCACCTTCTCAGTAAATCCAAAATGACATCAGTCACACATGCATGTTGCTGCCATGGTTTTCAACACAAACACTATGAGTGCTTAATAAGATGAGCTAATTACACAAGTTCAGGGCCGTTTAAAGGGGCGGGTGCTCAATGTTAAAAAAGATAGAACAGGCTGAAAAACAACAACTCACATTCATGACGAATCTAATATGGAATTGCATCATACTGTATGACTGTCATCAGGTGGGGACAATGCAAAGCAAATGTAGCCTATGTTTTACCTGATGGCGTACAATGTTGCTGTTAAGGGACATGGGCAGGATCAGTTGGGTGTGCAAGTCCAAGTAGGTTTGAGAATGTCCTCTCTATGGCTTTATTGGCTTCACTCTCCTCCTCTCTGGGCTCTGTCTCACTCTCTGACTTTCTCACTCAAGTCTCTTTCTCCTGGCTTGCCCTTTCCTCTCCATTCTCTCTAAGCTCTGCCTGTGACTCAGTCTTTGCCTCGCTTCCTCCTTCCATCTCCTCATCTGAACTATCACCCTCCACTTGCTGTTTATCTGAGAACAACGCACAATTTAATATCGCATTAATCTATTATTTAATTATCTACACTTAACACCTTTCGCACCTAGTCCATGATAAAGTAATGATAGAAAATGTTATAGAACCAAACCATTGCAACTGTTTTTATTATTGTTTTTATCCTTAAATACCTCTACAATGCAACAACTGGTATGTGTTAATGTTACCTGTGCTCTTTGTAATCCAGCTGGTGAGGGATCCACTGTCTTTAGCAGCCTCACACAGCTCCTTTTGTAGCTGTTTCTTCCTCCTTTCCTCATGAGGCATGTCTGGAATATTTGTTATATTATTAGTAATAATTTTTAAAAATCTATACACATAAAACACACAAACATGCACATGCAGTACTTATTAAATTTTTAAACTGTAGAGATATGTAGAGACTGTGTTTTTTTATATCATAAATATAATAATCCATAATTATGTGGATATCCATATTAGATAGTTTTTAGTGAAATAAAAGCCCTCCAGAAAAAAAGGGAAAAGTCCTGTAACTTACTTTAAAACAAAACATGTTCCCTAAAACGGTGGACAGAGCTACAGACCCCCTTGTAACACCCTTACCCAGTTAGCTAGCAGTAAATGACCACCACTACTTGTACAGTTCATAAAAGGACAGGTTATGTTTGTCGCGCTGTTGCACAAACAGCACGCTCATTTATTTCAATTCATTTGTTGTTATATGCTATAGTGTGCACTGTACTCCCTATTTACTGTTTTGTTGCAGTTTGTCCCCCTTTCAATTAATTTGCCTGCTTCTCCTCCAGCTCCGCACCACCCAGCCTGCAGAAAATGCGCGTGCACTTTGCGAACTCGTACCCGGCTCGTAACGAGCGCGTTCTGACCTCAAGGGCGAGCATTGGTTAATAGTCATGTGACTGATGCAAGCCAGATCCTTTTATTTAGCAAAATTGAGATTAATAGTTACATTTGTTGTTGAGGGGCAAAGACAGGGCTCCATACCCACATACACATAAAAAAAAAAATGCACTTGAGGCATCCTGGAAGAAAGGGGCAGGTGCTCAAGGACCCTGCAACCAAACTCCCCCCCGCCCCTCCCCCGCACATGCCTGCACAAGATATAATACTGTTATAATGTTAGAGGTCTGTAATGAGGGCTACTGTTCATTTTCCTTTTTTGTTTTCTATTTAGCTTTATTAAAATGTTCCTGTGTAAAGCCTTACTTGAATTATTGATCTGTCAACTTTAATATTGCTTTCCTGCACTTCGACCTCTGCTGTGAAGCTTTTACCAGTGAGTAAAGAGGAAATGTGCACCACTAACCTATATTTTGTTAAAGCACCTCATACTTGTAATGCAGCACACAGTGTTTTTAGGTTTTCATTAGGATTTGCTCTAAGTGGGCCATGTCAAAACACTGAGCTTTTTTATTCTTGCTGTGTTGAAAAAAAAGCTGTCTACTGGTTTTGTACTAAAATGGTTTATAGCTTCTACATATCTTGACTGAAAAGCAATCACAAACATAATGCTACCATAACCATGCTTCAAAAGCCGTATAGTTTTCTGTGCATGATAGCAGGCTGATAAGGTCTTGTTTTTGTATCAAAATATCTTTTAGATTAAGGCCCCAACTTTTTTTTCTTGTCCAACCATAACATGGTTTACCACATATTTTGGGGTGATTTTAGAGGACTCTCTTTCTTCTTCCTTTACTTTCTAAACACACTGTTTTTAGGCTCCCACTTCACTTTAGAGAGAGACTTATACCTTTGCTTTAATGTAGAACATCAGTAGTGAAGACTTTGCATTGATGGTGAAAATATAAAAGAAAACTCCTAATAATAGTCTAAGGCATGTGTTCCAACCTGCATTATCTCAATATCTCTTTCTCTTTCTTTCTCTCTCTCTCTCTCTCTCTGAAGTGTGATTGGTGTTGAAGCCTCACTACTTCATCTGTTCTTAAACATTGCTCATTCAGGCAGTCTTCAGTAGGACAGGATGGAGCTCCGTCCACTCTGTGTGATGCTCTGTAAGTAAATGTTCTCTGTGTGTCTTCAATACAGTGATTTGTTTATTTGTACTTAACAAACTAAGAGTCCTGATGTCAGTTTCTGCACAATTATTTAATTTGCATGTAGTTCAACTTTAAATCTAAATTAAAAGTGAACAGTACATTCTGTTTGTTTATTTTTTGTTTGTTTATAATTTATTTAACATTTGTTTTATGATATTTTCTGTACTTGTAAAATCTGTAAAGTGAAGAAAGCTCCTCTTGTAGATTCACTATAAAACCCTGCAGGACTGACATGAGTCAAGCAGACTGGAAAGCAAGTGACCAAGTTACTAAATAAGAGACCTTATATAGTATAGGGTGTTTTAACACCAAGCAATTTGTATTACATTACCATGCTTTTGAATTCTGAATGGTGATTGGTCAGAAGATGTTGACAAATTTTCTGGTGCCGGTTGCAGGATAAAGCACCAAATTTATATAGTTGTCATAATTTATCATGTCTTTATAAAGTGACTTGTATTGGGACTTGTATAGGGAGAAAAAGTTATTTTACATTTATGGAGTGTCGAGGTTCAGTGCTTCATAATGATCAGTAATTTTTCCATCTTTGTAAAGACTTTAGGTGAAACAGTGACTTAGTGGTTAGCACTGTCACCTTGCACCTCCAGGGTCTGGGTTCGATTCCCACATCGGGTCTGTGTGTATGGAGTTTGCATATTCTCCCAATGCTCGGTGGGCTTCTTCCAGGTACTCAAGTTTCCTCCCACTTTCCAAAGATATGAAGGTTAGGCTAATTATCAGGTTTATCCTGCCTTGTGCCCTAAGTCTCCTGGGATAGGTTCCAAGCCTCCTGAGACCCTGTACAGGATAAAGCGCTATAGATGGAGTGAGTGATAAAGCCCATGTGTCAATAAATTAAGAAAGGAATGTAGATTGTTCTTTGGAGTTTTTCAGTAACATGACGACATTCTGATTTTGTATTTTTTTTATTCTAGTGTGAAAAACAGATGGTGTTAAAGGGAAACAAATACATTTTGTTTCCATGACGTTAGTGACAGCAAACTTGTGGTTTGTTTCTTGTGGTTGTCACACGACATGACTATAAATGGCAAAACATATGCCAAGTTCATTACTAAAAATAAAGCATTGTGTAACCCAGGTTACTGCCTATCCAGCCTGGAGAGGATTATAAAGATTTGTGTATGTATGTGTACACACACTCATTTTACATTGAGGAATTAGATATCACATTAGACATCATTAGATATCAGAAAACATCACATTTTAAACATGTATATATAAATATGTGTAGTTTTGAATTGCCGCGTGTAGCTCTGCCCACTGCCGATGACATCATTGCACAACGCGGACTGGTTCACTTGGTTTGAGAAATAATGGCAGACAGTGTGCATTTCATCTAATTTTGTGATTCCAGTGCGGGAATGGATAAAAAGAAAAGATAATCGAGGAGCTGGCCAATTGCATCTGGTGAAATCTGTGTAAAACGGCCTTTCTGTGGTGCATGAGGATTTATTCTAACTGGTATCACTCATTTCTTGGTTGGGGTTTTTCCCCCTTTCCTTTCTACTTTGAGTCTTTTGCCTAAATTCTTCTTGGTAGTTGGACAAGAGGGTCTTTGATTTCATAATACGACACGTTTCTGCCATCCGCAAAGAGCACAATGTTGGCAGGAACTGGCGAGCCAGACCATTTCGGAACTGGGAAAATTGGTTTAACTCATCAGAGTGGTAGGACCATTTCGTATGTTTCTGTGGACATTGTTGCGGAAAACAGGATTTGTTTTGTCTTTGAAGAATTGCGTTCCATAAACCTCTTCATTCATCTAATGGACATTTAATTGAAGGGATTTGATATTGTATTATTGTTTTTTTTTTTTTTTTTTTACTTGTATTGTTATTTTATTAAGTGTTTTCGTTTTAAGGGATTGATTCAAGTATATTTCTTTATACAGAGTATGCTCAGGTATTATTTACAGTTAAAGCAAACAAAGTAAATCTAAAGGTTGAGCTCAGCCATATAAAAAAAAACATACACATTTTCTAAAGAAAAACATTTTAGAGTCAATTGAATTAGAGTTCATTTTATTTCAACATTTCCCAAATTAAAAAAAAATAAAAAAATTGCATTTTGTGAATTATTTATGTTGTAACTTTCATTCGTTGCTGTATACGATCAAATGCAAATAAGGAAATCCCTTTATTTTTGCTAACTACGACTTGGTTTTTGATTATTTCCCTTGTCTATTTGCAACACTGGCTCATGAGCGAATGTAGTCTTCTGATATGGTCCATAATGTTAAAATCTTCACTTAGTGTTAAATACTAAAACGTTTGTGGATACACAGTAGTGCGAACCTGCTACAATTGTAACTGTTGGCATATTGCAGACTTCAGTACACGCTCTTATTGGACTTGGTTATTAATGTTTGGAATGGTGACAGTTAATTGACTTGACATGAGGCCACATCACACCCTGCTGTTGTTGGATTATTTTCCTATAATACCAAGCCTTCCTAAATGTTTGCATTATACATAATCTTTTATTTTTTCTGTTTCTCTCCCTATCTTTAGTGCTGATGGGACTCATCCACTGCATACTAACAGGTGATTCTTGCATTTATTTATTTTTTTAGCCTTTAATATATGTGAAACTCTGTCCAGTAATGATTAAGACAAGTGGCTAAATTTATTAAAATCATAGGTAATAATGTCTTTTGAAAATGTGTTTTTGAAATACACTCAAACACGGAGAGCCACCAATCTGTAACACATGGTACTGTATGTCTCTTGTGCTGCTTTGTGTCTGGAATTTTTTTTAGCATTTATTTATTTATTTATTCATTATAACAGTTGTTGTAATAGTACTGGGTTTTATTCACAAGTTGTAACAGTGAACACAGTTTTCTAGTTCAAGTTGTGCATACAGTGATGCATATGTGTGTGCGCATCCATGCATGCATGTGTGTGTGCTTCTTTTTACTTGGGACGAGGACTTAACTGTACACCGCACTGGTAGGGATTCACTATCTTATCCCAACCAACAGCTACAGCTGAACATGAAGGTTTGTTAAATCGATTAACTCCTTTGTATGGTGATGAGCCTGTGTTGTGGACTACTGACATTTTCTTTATTCAATCTTATTGTCAGTTCTGTATAAAACCAAAAATGAAGAAGTTGTTTATGCTGATGTTCTCATCAGAGGGAAAGGGGAAACAACAACAAAACCCTTTATTTGTACAAAGAAAGGAATCCTTGCTGAATCTCACCCACTCTCCTATATTCAAGATTCATTACATGTAATGTGAAATATTGTTTTATTTGAATTTAATGAATCATCAACTCAATCATAAATAAATGTTTATTTATGCTCCAAGCCTTGGTTGAGACTCCTTTAGTTACTTCTAAATGGTGCATAGATTGGAGGTGATCAGAGATCAGGAATCAAACACAATAATATATTGTCAGGAAACCATTTTGTGGTAGTTTGGCACTATGGGCAGGCGCTAAGTCCTACTAGAGAAAATAATTGCCATCTCCATAAAGCTTGTCAGCAGACAGAAACACTAAGTGCTCTAAAATCTCCTGGCAGATGGTTGTGTTGACTTTGACTTGATAAAACATAACAGTACAACACCAGTAGATGACATGGCACCCCAAAACATCACCAACTGTAAAGATCTCACACTGGACTTCAAAAGACCTGAATTTTGAGCCTCTCCACTTATCCAGATTTCAGTACCTTGGGTTAGGGATAGTTATTTTCAAATGAACTGCAGATTTACTTTCATCTGTAAGATGATTCTGAATGGTTCAGGAGAGGCTTGGTATTAGGAATGCAATAATTGAAGCCTGTTTCCTGAGAATTTGGTGCATTGTGGCTCATGGTGCCCTAATTCCAGCCTCACTACACTCCTTTTGAAGCTCTATTGCACCTACCTAAAATTATTATTTTAAAACTAGTCAATGTTAAAGCATATATTTGGATAAAACAGGAGAATACACATTATATGTTGTACATGCACTCAAAGACTACAGTATCCTCCAACATCACAACAACTTCAACAGCCTTTGACCTAATCCTCCACAGCAGAGCTCTGGTTAAAGAGAAATTTTGTAAACCACCAGAGAGTGTAAAAGACTGGAATTCTATTCATGGCTTAAAGCTGTGTATTGTTACATATTCTATTAAATATATTTATAGCTCAAAGAAGTAGTGTGTTATATGGTAATGAATGCTATACACGTACCAAAAAAGCATTTTGACATTAGAGAATAAGGAGAGAGGTGTGTGGGTCTGAAAAAAATGTTCATACAGCTGAAATGCAGTTCATTTTGTAGCACATCACTAAACATGCTGGATAATATGAATTCTCCAGGAAACTTTGTCACAGTCGCTCTTTCTATTTTTATGCAAATCCCAGGAGCGTACATTAGGCTTTTCCATCTATAAACTGGTCTGTCTTGTACTATATATTTTTACTTTACAGCTGTACATATATTCTTCTGTAATGTTATTTATTTATTTATTTTTAAGTTATGTAAAAAATAATCAATGATTTTGTACATAATTATGCAGACATGATAAACATATATAACAAAATTGGTACAGCATATAATATGGTGCCTAAGACTTTTGCACAGTACTGTATGTATAAAAATACAGTGAAACCTCGGATTGCAAGTAATCCGGTTTGAGAGTCTTCCACAATACGAGGAAAGATTTTTAATAAATTTTAACTTGGAAAACAAGTCTTGCTTTACAAGTACCGAGTATCATGTATCATGCATGCACTTCATGTTTTGACGCCGAGCATCACATGATCACAACTGAGCCATTGGTTTTTCTCCCTCTTGTGCTCCGGAATTGTAGGTAATCGTCTCCCCTGCTGGGTCTTAGTGCTCGTCTCTTACTGGTATAATCAACATCCGTGAACACGTGTACTGTTTACACTCCCTTGTCAAAAAAAAAAAAAAACTAAATATATTAAATCCAAGCATATTTAAGTATGCTTGCAGCAGACTAATATAGTATACTTGAAGTGTGATATTTTCGACATACTAATTTTGTGCTAAATATATTTTAATTGTAATTAAGTTGTAGTAAAGCACAACTTTTAGTGTATTTAGTGTACTTTTATGTGCTAAATTGAGACAATTTTAAGTATACTTAATACACTTAAAGTATATGTCTGTGTATGTACTAATGTACAACGTAATTAATACAATTTAAGTATACAGTGGTGTGAAAAACTATTTGCCCCTTCCTGATTTCTTATTCTTTTGCATGTTTGTCACTCAAAATGTTTCTGATCATCAAACTGTCATGAACGGGGTGTTGTGGCAGGTGTTGAACGCCGTGGGCGGAAGGAACAGGCATAGAGGCAGAGGGGTGGTGTAACCAAAAACGAGTCTTTTAATAACAAATAAGCACAAAGTATAAATAAAGATACAACCAAAGGAACAAACAAACTTAAACCATACTTAACTGTGTGCTAACAGGGGCTCTCTGGCAAGACACAGACAGGGGAACAAACATACGTCCTGTGACGAGACACAGGCAGGGGGAGACACGAAACACGTCCTGTGGCGAGACACAGGCAGGGGGTCACACGAAACACGTCCTGTGGCGAGACACAGGCAGGAGGAGACACAAAACACGTCCTGTGGCGAGACACAGGCAGGGGGTTACACGAAACACGTCCTGTGGCGAGACACAGGCAGGAGGAGACACAAAACACGTCCTGTGGCGAGACACAGGCAGGGGGTTACACAAAACACGTCCTGTGGCGAGACACAGGCAGGGGACAAACGTAACAAGACACAAACGAGGCGTGGAGCTGAAACTGGACATTAGAGAGGACGGGAGACACTAGAGAGGACGGGAGACACTAGAGAGGACGGGAGACACTAGAGAGGACGGGAGAAACGTAAAGACGAGACGAGAGACCAAGAGAGGGACAGGACAAGGGCTAAAGACATGGCAATCAGCTAGGCATGGCTTCTAGCTAAACATGGTTAAGCATTGCTTAACCATGGCAGTTAGCTACACATACACCTAGCTAAGCATGTCTTCAGCCCCAACATGCACTAAGCTATACTTACCTACTAGCTTAACCACACTAGGGAATAGGGGCACAGAAACACAGACAAAGACTACCCAGTGGCTAGGCGAGGCAGCCCTCCAAGGCTAAGCGAGGCAGCACTCACAAGCTAGTCGTTACTCCGAAGCCCGGAGGGACCGCACTCTAAACCTAGGCACACTGGGACGCTAGGGGGAGAGGAAACTCAGACAAGGGATACCCAGTGGCTAGGCTAGGGGACCCTCAAAGGCTAGGCTAGGGGACCCTCAAAGGCTAGGCTAGGGGACCATCATAGGCTAGGCTAGGCTCAGGACACAGCAAAGGCTAGGCTAGGCTCAGGACACATCAAAGGCTAGGCTAGGCTCAGGACACATCAAAGGCTAGGCTAGGCTCAGGACACATCAAAGGCTAGGCTAGGCTCAGGACACATCAAAGGCTAGGCTAGGCTCAGGACACATCAAAGGCTAGGCTCAGGACACATCAAAGGCTAGGCTCAGGACACATCAAAGGCTAGGCTCAGGACACATCAAAGGCTAGGCTCAGGACACATCAAAGGCTAGGCTCAGGACACATCAAAGGCTAGGCTCAGGACACATCAAAGGCTAGGCTCAGGACACATCAAAGGCTAGGGGACACCTAAAGGCTAGGCTAGGGGACACCTAAAGGCTAGGCTAGGGGACACCTAAAGGCTAGGCTAGGGGACACCTAAAGGCTAGGCTCACTGGGCAACTCGGGGGAGAGGAAACACAGGATAGCTAGAGACACAGAAGGGCTATGGCTAGAAGCATGCTAGTACTGTAACTGTACTATAAACTCAACATAGCATTTAGCTAATCATGCTCCTAGCCACACATACACCTAACTGCTTACCTGCTCTAGCTAACCACAGGAACACAGGAGGACAGGACTGAATCAGCTCCACTAACACAGACACACAAAACATACACAGAGACATTGCCAATAAGAGAGCCCAAGTCAACACAACTAAAATCAAAGTACAAATTAAACAAATAACAAAAACAAACCAAAATGCCCACATAACTGACAGTGGTTTTCCCAAAAATGCTCGACCCAGTTTCCCAGTCTAAACAGCTATTTATAGATTGATTGATGGCTACCTCGGTTCAGGTGTGCACTGCATCACCTGACCGAGGTGCCTGCTGGGAAACTGAGTCGGCCAACAAAAACTACAAAATAAAAACAGTGACCTCTAGTGGAGGACCCTTACACAAACACATTTAACTATAAGTCAAAGATAACATAATTGAACACAAAATGCAGTTTTTAAATGATGGTTTTTATTATTTAGAGAGAAAAAAAATCCAAACCTACATGGCCCTGTGTGAAAAAGTAATTGCCCCCTGAACCTAATAACTGGTTGGGCCACCCTTAGCAGCAATAACTGCAATTAAGCATTTGCGATAACTTGCAACGAGTCTTTTACAGCGCTCTGGAGGAATTTTGGCCCACTCATCTTTGCAGAATTGTTGTAATTCAGCTTTATTTGAGGGTTTTCTAGCATGAACCGCCTTTTTAAGGTCATGCCACAACATCTCAATAGGATTCAGGTCAGGACTTTGACTAGGCCACTCCAAAGTCTTCATTTTGTTTTTCTTCAGCCATTCAGAGGTGGATTTGCTGGTGTGTTTTGGGTCATTGTCCTGCTACAGCACCCAAGATCGCTTCAGCTTGAGTTGACGAACAGATGGCCGGACATTCTCCTTCAGGATTTTTTGGTAGACAGTTGAATTCATGGTTCCATCTATCACAGCAAGCCTTCCAGGTCCTGAAGCAGCAAAACAACCCCAGACCATCACACTACCACCACCATATTTTACTGTTGGTATGATGTTCCTTTTCTGAAATGCTGTGATACTTTTACGCCAGATGTAACGGGACACGCACCTTCCAAAAAGTTCAACTTTTGTCTCGTCGGTCCACAAGGTATTTTCCCAAAAGTCTTGGCAATCATTGAGATGTTTTTTAGCAAAATTAAGACGAGCCTTATTGTTCTTTTTACTTAAAAGTGGTTTGCGCCTTGGAAATCTGCCATGCAGGCCGTTTTTGCCCAGTCTCTTTCTTATGGTGGAGTCGTAAACACTGACCTTAATTGAGGCAAGTGAGGCCTGCAGTTCTTTAGATGTTGTCCTGGGGTCTTTTGTGGCCTCTCAGATGAGTTGTCTCTGCGCTCTTGGGGTTATTTTGGTCGGCCGGCCACTCCTGGGGAGGTTCACCACAGTTCCATGTTTTTGCCATTTGTGGATAATGGCTCTCACTGTGGTTCGCTGGAGTCCCAAAGCTTTAGAAATGGCTTTATAACCTTTACCAGACTGATAGATCTCAATTACTTTTGTTCTCATTTGTTCCTGAATTTGTTTGGATCTTGGCATGATGTCTAGCTTTTGAGGCGCTTTTGGTGTACTTCTCTGCCTGGGGGTGACTACAGAAATTGAACTCAGGTGTGATAAACCACAGTTAAGTTATTTTTTAACAAGGGGGCAATCACTTTTTCACACAGGGCCATGTAGGTTTGGATTTTTTTTCTCCCTAAATAATAAAAACCATCATTTAAAAACTGCATTTTGTGTTCAATTATGTTATCTTTGACTAATAGTTAAATGTGTTTGATGATCAGAAACATGTAGTGTGACAAACATGCAAAAGAATAAGAAATCAGGAAGGGGGCAAATAGTTTTTCACACCACTGTATATTGAATGTATTATAAGTACATTACAGCTATTTTTACTGTGTTACAAATACATGATTAATATACTACGAGTATATTCTTATTGCAGCAGTAGCATGCTGTTATACTTCTGGTCAATTACAAATACTCAAAAAGTACACTTTGTGGTTAATACAAATATACTTTATTACATTATACAGTACACACAACCTTCTATACTACAGTATTGCAAATGTGTTACCAGTACACTTAAGGTGTTTAGTATAATTTAGAAATGCTAAATGCATTTTCTATACTATAACATGTTTTTGAAAAGCATTACAGTACATCATAAAGGGTTTTTATTTACTATTAAATTATTTGTCTATTTTGTATGACTGTTTATATAAATCTCTGTAAACATGTAACAAATTAAATTAGAAACACTTTTTTTACACCCATGGCCATTATTTTTTATATATGGCAAATCAAAATAAATAAAATAAAATAAATAAAGCTCCTCCAAAAAGAAATGTTAAAAATTATCATTTATATGAAATAAACACAATACATGAATAAGTCAAAATACAAAAAACATCATTTTTGTACAAAACGTAAATGTAAACATTTATATGCTTTAAACTACATGTTCCATTGTGTAAAGTGCAACTGAGGTAGATCTAACAACTTACCAAATGTTTAAACTGCATGTTAAACAATATACACTTGTAAACAACCTTTAAATAAACACAATCTGATTACAAAAATCAAGTTTCTGTTGTAAGAGTGCAACTGGGGTAGATCTGGTGCAGAAGACAACCTACCAAATGTAAAAATGCTGTAAACTACGTGTTTAGCTTATAAAACAAATTGAGATAAACAAACAAAGGAACTGACAATATTAAAGTAACAACCTACCAAATGTTTAAACTACATGTTTATCAACATACACTTGTAAAACACTTTAGAATAATAATTAAAAAAAAAATACAATCTGATTGCAAAAAAGTTTTTGTTGTAGAAGTGCAACTGGGGTAGATCTGGTGCAGAAGACAACCTACCACATGTAAAAATGCTGTAAACTACATATTCTACAAGATACGCCTACAAAACTACGTAGTAGGAACTAATAAACCCAGAGTGCAATCAAGATGGATTTGGTGGACAGGACAAAACCTACCCAATGAAAACATCCAAGCACTTAAAACAGCACTCAGGAAACATGGAGATGTCGTTTAGCACAAACTCATCTTCCACCATGACAGTGGTCCTTGTCGGATTGAAACAGACAGGACCAGTGTTCTCAGTGACTTCCATCACAAGGGCAGGAGGGGTACCAGTGATGTCTGGCTCCTCCGACTCCTCCACCTGAAATGCACAAAGAGGGTCCAACTGTAAACATGTCTAGTAATGAATTACATCATTAGCTACTGTACAGTATATCAACAGAATTTTTCGGTTAACTATCATTTTAATATAGTATCATACTTAACCTGGCAGGCCTTTTCAGTTTACACTGAATTGGCCCAAATTTAAAAAATAGACAAGAACATACATAGAGAATTTGCAAAAGTAGAGTGAAAAAAAGTTAAATATATGTTATGGTAATTCATTATTAAAGCAAAGACCCTGGTAAGCACAAAAACTGATCCTGTTTGGTGAGTGCACTGAATACTTACATTCAATGTTTTAAAAAACTGTGGGTCATCTTCATGCAAGTCTACTGCTAGGGCACGGAGAACTACAGTGCGCTTTATGTTGATATCATGCATATTCCTGAAAGACAAGCAAAAATAACAATGAACAAGCAAGCAAAGTTATTCTGGGTTCGATACTAGAGTTGTACAGTCTTTGTCTTTAACTCACCTCACGATCATAATTTCTGAGGATGTCACGCAGCACCTCCAAGACCTGGCCAGTATGTGACGCTTTTGCCTGTACAAGGCAAATAGTTGTGGCGTATGCCTGTCCAATTCGCCATAGAACGTTCGAAGTTTCAAAGATTGGTGTTTGTGATGCGATGAAACTCTGCACAAACCTCCAAAATCATAAATACACAAAATGTATAAATGACATCAAAACAGCCTTTTGAGAGAACAGAGAAACATATAATCATCTTGATAGAGGTTAAGAATAATTATCCCAAAAATGTTTTTGCTATCTTTGAAAGATTAAGTAGTGGCCTATTCATACATATTCAACAAATTTCAACAAATGCTAATGAACAGCAACAAACCCCAATAGTTCAAAAGTCTCATTTACAAACTAGTTTTTTTTGTGTTTTCTGGAGCCGGACAAATAATTTAAAGTTGAGGCAGAAAAGAGAAATGTCGATGTTTTACCTGCGACTCAATCTGAAGTCCTTTCACCAGGAAGTCCTTCAACAATAGGTTTTCCTGTACGATCTCCTGGCGACAAAGGGATCTGCATAAGATTATCTATCAACAACAGGTTTTTCTCACTTTTCTCAACTTCGTGTGGAATGTCTAGTCTCAATTCTTCCAAATGAATTTTCAGTGCATTAGTCGATTGAAATGTGCAAAGGCAAGAGTCATGGCAAAGGGCTAACTCGTGTGTAATGACTGTGCTTTAAACTGTAGTGCCGAAATAACTGTGCCCGGGTGTCTGAGGAGACAGCACACAACTTGCACTTCCACTCCATTGACTTTTTTCAACTCTATAACTGGAGTAAATACTTTCATTTTAAAACCAAGAAATTTAGCCTTAACGTTACACTGTGTTATGGAACTTACCACTGGAATTGAATCAGATCTCCACAATAACAGGGACACTACATCTATACAGGAAACCAAAAAAAATAACAGCATTTTAGTTTTCATGATTATAATAAATTAGATCTGGCAAATGCTACAAAGTCGACCAATGAGGCCAAAGCCAATGCACGTTTCAGTCATTGATTTGTACAATTTGTACATTGCTTTGTAAACTCTGAACACATGTTATTCTGCTTCACTCAGTTGCTAACTTGATCTGTACAAAATTAGATAAATATTCAATGCACGATTACGTGTGAAGCTGCAAAAAATATCTAAAATATCTAAAGTAAACGAAAAAAGGATACTTACCAAGTTCACAGACTCTGCATCCACTTTAGTCTACAAGGCCAAACATATGTAAATGTTAATACAAGCTTGCCCGTGTCTCTACTATCCCTAGTTTTCACAACTCTTATTAACTATTTTTCCAATGTATTCCTAACTTTGTGTCATTAGCCTTAACGTAATGGATAAAAGTTACAGCTAAGCCGCAAGTACATTAACAGCTGAAGGCAAGCATAAATTTGCATTTTCCAGAACAGATAGCTTAACAAAAACAGAATAAAAAATATGTCGACTAACTGATTACAATATTAACGTTACATATTAATTAAATATGGCAGTTGGGTTAACGGTTTAAAAATGCGCGCGAAACAGAGCACTGCAGAGACGCTTGTCGAGCTTTTGACATTAACGTTACCAGTAAAAAGACAGCAAAGCCGAACATAAAACATGTTTTAAAAGATATACGTGTAGTTACTATGATAAAATAAGAAGCAGATTAAAAAACATTTACTTACAAATCTCTCAACGTGCATCCAGACTCGCACGAGTGTCCGCCATCTTGGTTATGTTTTCTGGGAGCGTCAGTCAGACCGACGACGTACGTCCTGACGTAGATGACGTCATTGAACGTCACTCCGTATACTTAAAAAATATCGCTTCATTAGCAATGTACTGTACAGTATACTCAAAAATGATAAGCAACGTAAAATTAAAATTAAGTCATTAGTTTAAACAATGCTATAGTTTTAATTTCAATAAACTATTTAACCGATTTTAATTATGGTGTTCTCATTTAGTTAGTAGTACAGTTGTTCGGTTTTACAGTGTAGTTGTAGACTTATAACGCTGCTACAGTTTGTGCAGGTGTAGCTTTATGACAGTGAGCGGACAGAAGAGTGAGAGAGTGCAAACAAACTAGAGAGCGAAAATTTCTGAAGAAATTTTAAGTGTGCCTCCGCGACGGCCGGGTCAGTTCTAATGTGCGTGGATACCACCATCCAGTGCGTGGTGGAGCCTTCCGTTGCATCATAGTCACAGCCGTGATGTCACAGCAGAGGCCGGCCCGAGCCGCACAGAACGGTGTAACATACGTCTCAGAACTGCCGGACGAGAAACGGTCCAAAGTTTCAGGGATATAATAAGTCGATTGCGCAATGATTTCTAGAGGAGAAGAGTAATGTGTGCGCCGGCACACTTAATAATAATTATCTTGAACGCGCAAAAACGATTTTCAGGGCACAAAATCGAGTTTGAGAGAGTGCGCACGGGAGAGAGATTCAGCGTGCAAAAACGAGTCTAAAAGCGCACGAAAAAAGTAGTGCACTAAATATAAGTACATTTACATTCAACTGACAATATACTAAGACTACCATATATTAAAAATTGTATTCTAATGTATACTTTCTGTACATTTGTACAATGATTATTTCGAGCATATTTTTTTAAAAATATACCAAAAATACATTGAAAAACAAGTTTAAATAAATATACTTTGGAAATTAGACCAACATTTCACTTAAAGTATATTTTCCAATAATATATTTTCGGGAAAGTGTACTATAGTACAATTATTTTTAAGTATATTAAAAGTTTAATTTCAAAATTTTGTAAAAGCATGATCTAAGTATACTTTTAATATATTAACTGATAGTACAATTTTTTGTTAGTATATTTGCAATATACTATCGAAGATTTCAGTATATTTGTAATACACTAAAATATTTTTTTTTGACAAGGGCTGTGACCACGTGTGTGTGTTAAACATATTTTATTTTGTGTCTGTATACATGTGTGTACAGCGCGCGTGTAAAGCAAAAGCAAGTTTCATTAGAGAGATAAAAAATCTTTGCTCAAGGCTCAGCCTGCTTTCTGTGTCTGTGTGCCACACACACACACTTACAGACCACTCCTACTTTCGCTTCACAGACACACACACACACACATACTCTTTCTCTCTTCTCTACACTGAAACACTGCTCTGTCGCAATTCTTTTCAAAGGTAAAGTGCAGGTTAATTTGTTTTATTTTTACTTTACAGCAGTGATTTCGTTAGTGTGTCGCTCAATCGAGTGTCATTAGAGAGATTTCTTGTTTATTTTTTCAGTGGAGGAAGGGTAACTGTGTAAGACGAGAAGAGGGGAGCTTACTTTAAGAGGGGAAGAGGGGAGCTTACTTTAGATTCACACACACACACACACACACACACACACACACACACACACAGCGCCTGCGCACACAAATGGAAACACGTATCTGGCTGAATTTATTTTTTTTAAAGGTAAAGTACAGGTTAATTTGTTCTATTTTCAGTTAATATTTTGTATTAATTATTTTTATGTAATTATTTTGGTGGGCTGTGGAATGAATAATGTGCATTTCCATTATTTATTATGGGAAAATGAATTTGGTTTACGAGTGTTTTGGAATACGAGCCCGCTTCCGGAACGAATTATGCTCGTAATCCAAGGTTCCACTGTGTGTGTGTATATATATATATATATATATATATATATATATATATATATATATATATATATATATATGAGGCAATCCGTGGCAGGGTGCATTTTAGCGCATAACACCCGGAATTCCCGCCACTACCGAATTTATGAAATTAATATTTTTAACGTATTAAATAATTCCCATTTATTGAAAGTGTTAATGTATTAATTTCCCCGTCCCCTCAGCACTAAACACATCTGCTACAACTGTATTGACATATTTCACCCGTGCCCGTATCTGAGTTCCCTTTCAAAGGCTACACTCGATGCTGTGTGAAAACGCTATGGGAAACATCTTGTCATGTTGCCGGTTGTGAAGCATGTGTGTATCAAACACGCCAAATTTTTGGCTTTTATAACCTCGGTGAGTGACGTCATCTGATAAGACGCACCTGCAGGTTATACATAGGAGTGAACCGGAAACATTCCTCAGATTCTTGTCTTCACCTAGTTGTGAGCGTGTCTGTGTCTAACCAGCAAAAATAAGTGTTTAACTCACTGATAATGGCAGAGTTTTAAACGAGATGTCCCGCGGGGGGTGTATAATCCATATTGGAGGGCGATCTCTACACTTTACTGTTTTGATTAAGTGCTACGCGCGCGCCTCGCATTCCTTGAGAAGCTTCGAGCCGCCGCGCATTCCTGGGGCTTAAACTCGTGCATCCGGCAGAGCTGTGAGAGACGGATTTAAAAACTCCTTTCTTTCGCGTTCTCATCGGATCGGGAAATTCTTCTGTCCGCTCTCAAGCGCGCCCTGGCGCTTCTTGTGAATGGGCAAGAATAAACATCCTCTCTTGCTTCCGCAGAGATGGTAATAGCCTCTAAGAACGTAAAAATAAATAAATAAATAAAAACATAGACGGCAGGTTCTGTCGGGTGGCCGGGGGGCGGAGCCTCAATGACGCTCTCTCCCCTTTTCTTAGCAATCTCCATATGAGTTAACCCTTTCATGGAGTAAGCTGTATTCATCCCGTGTTTTCCTGCCATCAACTTATTTATTTATTTAAATATAGTTGAGGTGGAAGCGCGGGGTTATATGATGACACCCAGATAGAAGAGACGCTTCCAGGCTATCTCTCTCCTGGGACATCATCCTTCCTGAAAAGCTATTACTTCCTTTCAAGCTGTGTAGACTTTTTATCTTCCCTGAAGGGAAAAGCTTTTCAGGCAGCAGGTCAGGTTGGTGCTCCATTGCACACTATGGCGGTTTTGCACGCCTACCAGGCTGACCTGCTGAGAGACTTGAGTACTGGCGGGGCTCTTCAAGGTAGGGCGTATTGGACTTACGCCGGGCCACAGACTTGTCTCTTCGTGCAACAAAGCAGACGGCTTGTGCTATCGGCCGTTTTATGGCTGCGATGGTTTCCGCAGAGAGGCACTTGTGGTTAAATCTCAGGGGCATCAAGGAGAAGGATCGTGTATTCCTCCTTGATGCCCCATCTCGCCTCCCGGCCTACCTGGCGATGTCGTTAACTCGGTCATCACTAGGTTCATGAGGCGAAGTTATATAACAAGCCTTCGGGAAATTCCTTCCCCGCCGTGCTCAAGAGTCGGGACTGTCGGCCACCCAGTCTCGACCGGGTCTGACTGTTGCGAGGCGTGAAACACACAAGGAGAGTGTTTTTGAGCTGGGCACCCCCTCATAAAAGAGGTCAGACTGGCATATTGTCTTCTTTACAAAAAAGCCATGAGGTTCATGTGCCCAGGATCGTGGGTGGTGGCCCCCCAATGGAAAGAGACACGCAGAATTCCTTTCAAAGAATGAAGTGTTCTCCCTGGCGCCCCCAGGAGGTTGGTGTTCTTCCTTCGCCACCACTGGTGTTTCGGGCAACTCCAGTCTCCAATAAAATGTTAGTTCTTCGTTTTTTTTCCTGCCATGTTTCAGGATGCCGAACATCTAACATCCCCCCCGTTTAACCAAGCCGCCAAGACTTTGCCCCTTTTCTGAGAAACTGGCAGCGTGGAAGCTAATGCCAAGTATATCTCCTTGGGTACTAAGCACTGTAGGATTCAGTTCTCACATCACCCTCTGCGTTTCAATGGTGTGGTCTCCACTTCCATGAAACCGGAAAGTGTGCATCTGCTGACAGAAGTTGCTGGGAAATGGGGCCATGTAACATGTTCCCCTACCAGACAGATAGTCAGGTTACTACATTCGGTATTTTTTGGTTCCCAAGAGGAACGGGGGGCTGCGTCCAATTTTTTAGATTTTGTGGGCTTTACCACTATCTAAAAATAAATCAAAAGAAATAATGCCACAACACAGGAAGTTCCTGAGGTTCGCTTTCGGGGGCGAAGCTTACCAGTATCGGGACCTTCCATTTGGTCTAGCTCTTTTACCCGCACATACACAAAATACATGGATGTAGTTCTGGCCCTTACAACTCCAGAGCATCCGTATTTGAATTACATGACTGGCTGGCCCAGTCTCAGTAGCTAGCGCCATTTTGCATCAGCATGTCGTCCTAGCTAATCTTTGTTTCTTAGGATTGAGATCCAATGCCATGAAAGCATGCTCTTTCCTGTTTAGAGGACAACATATTTGGGTGTCACATGGAATTTGAGCGTAAGCGGGCACAGCTGTCTCCCGCTCGTGTCGAATCCATTCTCAACACCGTCAAGGAAATCAAGCTAGACCAGAAAGTGACCATCACTTTCAGAGATCTTAGCTCTCATGGCAGCTGTATCCACGGTGACACCTTTGGGCCTTCTGCACATGAGAGCATTTCAGTTGTGGCTAAGAACCAGGGGATTTCACTCTAGGGCCAATCCCCAATAAGGGATACGCGCCAGGTGCTTCGTACCCTTCCTATGTGGTTAAGACCCTTCCTATGTGGTTCCCTCTGGGTCCCACTCTAAGTTCGTCTTGTCGTCGCAGATGCTAACGACAGACGCTTCCCTCATGGGCTGGGGTGCGGTCTTAGATGACCTTCCAGCCCAAGGTAGCTGGAGAGGCCATCTTCTTGCGCGGCACATCAATTGCCTCAAAATGATGGCTTTATTTCGGGCCCTAAAGCACTTCCTCCAGCAGTTGAGACTACCATGTCCTAGTGTGGGTGGACAACACTATGGCAGTCTCATATATTTATCGCCAGGGCGGACTGTGCTCGCGACGCTAAATAGCTAGCGCACCAGGTTCCTGTCCCTCAAGGCGATTTACATTCTGGGAAAATTTCATGTAGCGGTGGTGGACCTCTTTGCCTCGCAAGATCAGCAAATGTCCCCTTTACTACTCTCTGACTTCCAGCCCCTGCGTCTGGACGCGTTGGCGGTCCCTGAACAGGACCAACCAAGTCAAGCTGGTCTTCCAGCCAGCGTAATTAAGACTATTCTAAGTGCTAGGGCTGCCTCCACTAGAAGAGCTTATGCCCTCAAATGGAATGTATTTTAAAGTTGGTGCATGACGAAGCAGGTAGACCCAGTTCACTGCCGAATTTTTTCAGTGCTGGAGTTTCTGCGGGAAAATTTGTCCTCGGGCTTGTGCCCCCTTGTTGAACCACCAGAGTCAGCGCCTCAGGTTTCTGACCCTCAAGATGTTTTTTCTAAATGGTGTTACCTCTCTAAGAGGATCGGAGATCTGTCAGTCTCCCCATACTGCCTAGACTTTGCCCCTGGGCTAGTCAGGGCCATTTTGCATCCTCACTAACTATCTCCCGAAAGTTCCATTCCCAACATGCACCCTATTGTTTTTGAAGCCTTCTGTCCTCCGCCTTTACAGCTTCGGAGCAGGAGAGACTTCACCTACTGTGTCCAGTACGTACTCTTCAGATTTACATCCACCGCATTAGCCAGTGGCGTAAGTCAGAGCAGCTTTTACATGTTTTGAAGCCGCAAGCTGCATGAGAGATGCTATTGCCCTCTCCTATGAGGCACGTGGGCTCACTTCACCTCTAGGAATCAGGGCTCATTCAACCAGGGGGATCGCCTCATCTATTGCACTAGCAAGAGGTATTCCCCTGCAGCAAGTGTGTGACACAGAGGGTTGTCCTCTCCGCACACATTTGTTACGTTTATAGTCTGGATGTTCATGCTACTTCGGGCTCACGGGTCCTCGAGGCAGCTACCCAGACATAGTTCTGAGACCTTCTCGGCCTTGTGCTCACACGCTACACAACCTTGGATTCCAGACCCTTGCAGTGCGGCGGCGTTGGCACTCTCGTTCCCATAGCGTTTTCACGCAGCATCGAGTGTAGCCTTTGAAAGGGAACGTCTCGGGTTACTTTGCTGTAACCCTGTTCCCTGAAAAGGCGGAAACGAGATGCTGCGTCCCAATGCCGCACTGCCTACGTGACCGGACGTCCGTTCAGACAAATCAATCTGAGGAATGTTTCCGGTTCACTCCTATTTATAACCTGCAGGTGCGTCTTATCAGATGACGTCACCCACTGAGGTTATAAAAGCCAAAAATTTGGCGTGATACACACATGCTTCACAACCGGCAACATGACAAGATGTTTCCCATATCGTTTTCACGCAGCATCGAGTGTAGCCTTTGAAAGGGAACAGGGTTACAGCAAAGTAACCCGAGACGTTATCGCCTGTGCTACTGTAGGACCCGCCCTGTCTGTAAGTTCTTCTGGCTTTGGTTAGTAAGCACAATTGCTTTGAGGTGGACACTTATTTCCCTGTGTTTGAGCACATCGCTGCCACTCTACAGTGGCCTAAAAGTGTTTGGTCCTTGTTGTTACAGTTCACATTTATTAATAAAGCTCAGGAAGTGTGTTCTGCCTTAACACTAGAACACTAGAAGTGTGGTTTATGAGACTGTTAAATCAGCTGTGTTATGGTCGTATGAACTGATCAGTTAAAAGAACTGATATTGTTAGAAGAGTTTAAAGATTGTATTACAGACAAAATTTTTTTTTTTTAAATGAGCAGAAAGTCTCGTCTCTCGGTGATGATGTTGTTTTGGCTGATGAGCTCGTGCTCACGCACAAAACTGTCTTTTCGCCTTTGCACTGTGATATTTCTAAACCTAGCTCCAGAGTCTCCATGAGCACGTCTAAAAATGGTAATGAGCCCCACGAATGCTCCTATTGTTACAAACCTGGGCATTTCATCGCTACCTGTCCCACATTAACGCTTTAGAACCGTCGGAAAGCACAGAACACTAAAGAGTGTGTCTTTAGTACGTGTACCACCACAGCATGGTGGAAGTTCATTTTGCTTTCGTCAGTGGATGAAATCCTGGATTCTTTTATTCTGGATGGAGTGGTTTCACTTTCTGATAGAGACTCTGAGCCTAAGCCCCTGCGTATCCTGAGAGATACCGGAGCCGCTCGGTCATTTATATTGGAAGGTGTCTCGCCTTTATCTGACCAGTCTAGTTGTGGTGCAGATGTTTTAGTTCGGGTTATTGAACTTTGTGTGGTGCAAGCTCCATTACATACAATTTATCTTCACTGTGATATAGTGTCTGGCTTTGTTCAGGTTGCAGTCCCTCCTCAGTTGCCAGTTAAAGGAGTTTCACTTACTGTATTTTGGGTAATGATTTAGCTGGTGATAAGGTTTTTCACTTGCCTATTGTAACCAACGTTCCTTAGATGAATGAAAGTGACGCGGTGTCACATGAGTTTCCATCTGTTTTTAGCACCTGTGTGGTGATGCACTCAGGATTGTAAAATGAAGAATGCTGACGATCTTTCAGATTCGTTTACGTGTAGTGACAATCCAGTGTTTGAAGATGAGAATTTGTCCCCTAGTTTGTTACAAAATTAGATCTGTTAAAAATTTACTGGCAAGTTCTTCTCACACCACGTGCATCTGAAATCTCTGACTTCATTATCCGGGACAGTTTCCATCAGTATACCGTGATGGCATTAGCCAATAGAAATGCACCTGACACATTTCAGCGTCTGATGACGCAGGTTCTTGGTGATGTGGTAGTATTTTCTGATACTTTGCATGCACATGTTCGTAATGTGTATTTTCTCGCCTTTAGAAAGCTTCATTAACATTAAACTTAGCAAAATGTGAATTTGGTCATGCCACCATTGTGTACCTTGATAAACAGGTAGGACAAGGTACAGTACAGTTCGCCCACTAGGTGCCAAATTTAAGGCAACTGTTACACAAAACAAAAAGAGAGTTCGAACGCTTTCTCGGCATGGCAGGCTATTACAGAAGCTTTTGAAATTTTTCTTTGATGTAATTTTGCGAGCAATGTCCAATGCAGTGGTGTTTAATCGTGCAAGGTTTTAACATAAACATTAGGTATAAGAAAGGGTCTGAAAATGTCATGCTGACTCATTATTTCAGTGCCATGATGATTATAGTTGTGAACAGGAAGTTCGCTATTAAAGGAGGTGGTGTTACGATATTGGATATATATTTGTATTCTCTGCTTTGTTTGTGTCTCTGCTGGTGGTGGGATGGGGGTGTTTCTTCTCTTAATGTTTCAGGTCACTTCCGTGTGACACTTGGAAATCGATTGGTTGCTCACCTCCTATACCCTTGTTGATCCCACCTACTGCTTGACGATTGGTTAAACAGGAGACCCAGAGGCCTACTTAATCTCCTTCAGAATACAGTCCTGCAGATTGTGTGTTTGCTTACTGCTTATTCTATGATTATGATGATATTTTGTATTTGCTCTTCTTTGCTGTTGGTTGCTTTGTTCTGTAAACACATGTTGTATATATTTGAATATAATTCTGTATTTGGTGGCTCAGGAAGTCTGTATATTTTGTGGGGATGCACCGATACCACTTTTTACGACTTGCATTTCAGTACTCGCCGATACCGAGTACTTAATAAAAACATAATTTAGATGCGTGGGTAAACTCTTTGTACTCATCGTGTTGGGACTTTAGGTGCTTGATTAAATTACTTGTGTTAAATGCGCTACCTTTTGAGCCTCCTCTGGACAATTTCGCTGAGCACAATGTGCAGTCCGCCTTTGTTTTGTCATCTTCATTCACTTTGAAATAGTTCCACATGCCTGACATGTCTCGCCTTGCCTTCTCCCCGCTCTGAGCTGCAGCTGGGGCCTGGGGGCGGGCACTTGACGCCTGTGATTAACCCCTTACACGCCGCTCAAACATAGATGTTTCTCAGACCGTGGTATCGGCCCCTGGTATCGGGGGACTTTTAACGAGTACGAGTACTTTAGAAAATGTGGTATTGAGGCCGATACCAGATATCGGTATCGGTGCATCCCTAATATTTTGTTTATACTTTGTTTCTCCTGGTTTTGTGGTTAGTAAGGGAGTAATTCAATTCAATTCAATTCAATTTTATTTTTTATAGCGCTTTTAACAATGGTCATTGTCTCAAAGCAGCTTCACAAAGATGAAAGAAATTCACAAAAAAAAAAAATAATAAATAAATAAAAAATAAAAAATAATAGTAATAAATTGTGTATGTGTGGGAAAAGTGTCTCTAGATAATAACGAGATAAATAAATGAAATTTCTCTGATGAGCAAGCCAAGGGTGACGGCGACAGTGGCAAGGAAAAACTCCCTGAGATGGCAATAGGAAGAAACCTTGAGAGGAACCAGACTCAACAGAGAACCCATCCTCATTTGGGTGATAAGAGATAGAGATAATATAACACCATGTGTGTTATGCAGCTGAGAGTACAATATAAACAGAAATTATTTAAATTAACATGAAGTCCAGTTCAGCATAGGGATGAGTCAGTAGGTGCAGAGGGCAGATGGGGTCTGGATCACTGGGAGCACAGGAGCAGGATGTGTAGCTCCAATCATAATAAGGCAGAATTCAGCTGGAGCTGGTCCTTCTCTGGATGCCTCAGAATCCTCACAGGGTTGGCCTTTATCTACTGAAGCTGGTACAATCTCCAGATGCCTCGGGATGGGTAGAAAAGTACAGAACAGATGGAGAGAATTAGCGTAGTTGCCATTCAGAATAGATGTACTGAAGTATGAAGTTATGGGATGAGTTATGCGTATGCCAGATTAAAGAGATGCGTCTTGAGTCTACTTTTAAACTGGGAAATTGTGTCTGAGCCCCGAACACTGTCTGGAAGGCTATTCCAAAGTTTTGGAGCTAAATATGAAAAAGCCCTACCCTCTTTTGTAGATTTTAAAATTCTGGGAACTACCAGAAGTCCAGAGTTTTGTGATCTTAAGGAGCGTGGCGGATTATAGCGTTTTAGAAGACTGGTTAGGTATGTGGGAGCTAAACCATTTAAAGCCTTGTATGTAAGTAATACTATTTTGTAATTAATTCTAAACTGAACAGGTAGCCAGTGCAGGGACGATAATATTGGGGTTATATGATCATATTTTCTGGATCTGGTGAGAACCCTGGCGGCTGCATTTTGGACTATCTGAAGCTTGTTTATTGAGGATGCAGGACAACCACCTAGTAATGCATTACAATAGTCCAGTCTGGAGGTCATAAATGCATGAACTAGCTTTTCTGCATCAGATACGGATAGGATACTCCTAAGTTTGGCGATATTTCTAAGATGGAAAAAGGCTGTTTTTGTGATATTGGAAATATGATTTTCAAAGGACAAGTTACTGTCTAATATTACGCCCAGGTCTTTTACTGTTGAGCTAGTAGTAACAGTACATCCTTCTTAACGCAGGCTGAATTGTGAAAGCTGTTGTGTGCGGGTTTTTGGGCCGATGAGTAATATCTCTGTCTTGTCTGAGTTTAGTAAAAGGAAGTTATTGGTCATCCAATCTTTTATGTCCTGGACACACTCGGTTAATCTAGACAATTTAGGTATTTCGTCTGGTTTTGTTGAGATATATAATTGGGTATCATCAACATAACAATGGAAACTAATCCCATGTCTTCTAATGATGTTACCCAGGGGAAGCATGTATATTGAGAACAGCAGAGGTCCTAAAACTGACCCTTGTGGGACCCCATATTTCACTGGCATTACACCAGACAGTTCTCCATTTAGGTCTACAAAATGGTATCGATCAGACAAGTATGATCTAAACCATTTTAATGCCTGTCCCTGAATACCTATGTGATTTTGTAAGCGATCTATGAGAATGTTATGATCTATAGTGTCGAATGCAGCACTAAGATCAAGCAAGACTAGAATTGAGGTGCAGCCTTGGTCCGAAGCTAAAAACAAGTCGAGTAAGGGTAGTGTATTGTATTTCTCCCTATTTATTTATTTTTTACCATTTTTTTCTCTTCTTTTCTGTCCTGGTACTGCCTGACCTAGACCACTGATGTACTTGCTAACAGTGGGATGGGTGGGGGGTGGGGGGCAGTTGATTTTAATTTATTCATTCTCGAGAAATAACCACAATTTTTCACCCGGTTTAACTTAAATGCCCCTCATATATATTTTTTTCTTTCTGTATTATATGTCGAGAGCCATAATTTTTTTCCCATAGTTGTCAAACTTAAAACTTTAATAATAGAGATCTCATCTAGCAAATTTGAAATATTACAAAACGATAATGTAAACTAGATAAAAAAGTTTGTTTAGACAAACTTTAAGTTGGCTTGAGAAAGCCGGAGATAGAAGTTTAAAAGTATGAAAAGTTTAAAATAGTTTAAGAAGTTAAAAAAGTTAAAACAGTTTAAGTTTAAAAGGTTTAAAAGACAGATAGATAGATAGTGTCAGACAGATAGACAGTTACAGATATATAGATTGATAGATAGATAGATTCATTCACTATGGAGTTTGTGGTTACAGTTGCGGATCCTTAATGTCAGATACCACCCATATTGACTAGCCTACAACTTGGATAATAATCCAAAATGTTTTGCACCTGCAGCGCACATTACACACATTGATAAATGTCACTAACATGTTGCTAGTATGATTAGCAGGTTACCAGAATTTTTCTAGCATGATTAGCAAGTTACTAGCATGTTGTTAACATGACTACCAATTTACTAGCATGTTGCTAGCATGTTTCAGGCATGATTAGCAAGTTACTACCATATTGCTAGCATGATTAGCAAGTTACTAGCATCGTGCTAGAATTTGTAGTAAGTTACTAGCATGTTTCTAGCATGATTAGCAAGTGGCTAGCATGATTCTGGCATGATTAACAAAGTGGCTAGCATGTTTCTAGCATGATTAGCAAGTGGCTAGCATGATTCTGGCATGATTAGCAAGTGGCTAACATGTTTCTAGCATGACTAGCAAAGTCGCTAGCATGTTTCTAGCATGATTAGCAAAGTCGCTAGCATGTTTCTAGCACAATTAGCAAGTCGCAAGCATGTTTCTAGCATGATTAGCAAGTCGCAAGCATGTTTCTAGCATGATTAGCATGTTTATAGCATGACTAGCAAAGTCGCTAGCATGTTTCTAGCACAATTAGCAAGTCGCAAGCATGTTTCTAGCATGATTAGCAAGTCGCAAGCATGTTTCTAGCATGATTAGCATGTTTATAGCATGACTAGCAAAGTCACTAGTATGTTTCTAGCATGATTAGCAAAGTCGCTAGCATGATTAGCATGTTCCTAGCATGTTTCTAGCATGATTAGCAAGTCGCTAGCATGTTTCTAGCATGATTAGCAAAGTTGCTATCATGTCTCTAACAGGATAAGCAAAGTTGCTAGCAAGTTTCTGGCATGATTAGCAAGTTGTTAGCATGTTTCTAGCATGATTAGCAAAGTTGCTAAAATGTTTCTAGCATGATTAGCAAAGGCGCTAGCATGTTTCTAGCATGATTAGCAAAGTTGCTAGCATGTTTCTAACATGATTAGCAAGTTACTAGTATGTTTCTAGCATGATTAACAAAGCTACTAGCATGTTTCTAGCATGATTAGCAAGTTGCTAGCATTTTTCTGGATTGATTAGCAAGTTGCTAGCATGTTTCTAACAGGATTAGCAAAGTTGCTAGCATGTTTCTGGCATGATTAGCAAAGTTGCTAACATGTTTCTAGCATGATTAGCAAAGGCGCTAGCATGTTTCTAGCATGATTAGCAAGGCGCTAGCATGTTTCTAGCATGATTAGCAAAGTTGCTAGCATGTTTCTAAGATATATAGATGAGTTTGAATGAGTTTGAATAGATTAGAAATACAGTATATAGGAGGGAAGTTTGAATGAGTCTCAAAGGATTCTGGGGATTTTGACAGTTGGAATTTGAAAAGTGCTGGCTCATTTGAACATTCCGTCAATGTAAGTCTATGGGATTTTTTCCCAGTTTTAAACGTCATTTTTAGGAAAACCGTAAGTCCGTTAGAAAAGATATAGCACATCCGGTCAGATCAGTCTGAAGATCTGGGCTGAGTTTGGAGTTTGTAGAGTTAAAGCTCTAGGAGGAGTTAGAGTTGATAATTTTAGTCTCAGAATAATAATAAGTCGGATATCAGTAAGTTGGCTTGCTGTTTTAAAATGATGATTTTATTTTAATCCTACCTGGCCCTATGTGAAAAAGTAATTGCCCCTCTTGCTAAATGATGAATGAACTGTGATTAACCAAATTAAAAAAAAATTGCATTTTATATTTTACATTATGCTATCTGTGTGTAATATTAAAATTTGTTTGGAGTACTATCCTGTTAGGTGTGTGTGTGTGTGTGTGTGTGTGTGTGTCCATTCCCTTAATGTTGAGTCTAATAGTTTATATTAAACTGGTTATGTGGGCCTGAGTACTAGATCACCATTTTTCAGATGGCACTGAAGGGTAAAAAGTGGGTGAGGTGTGTGTGTGTGTGTTTGTGTGTGTGTGGTCTTGGAGTCAGTGATGTCACTGATGTACTTGCTGATGTGCATAGTCACTGATGTCATGTTCTCCTCTAAGTTAGTGAATCACCGTTAGTTACAGTCTCCCTGAACATGTGTCAGTCAGTGTGATTTAAACAGTCCTGATGTACAGAGACGCTGGGATGTTTGGTGAACCTGACTAGAGGTGTGTGTGCTGGAATTAACATATAACTTACACATGTAAGATGTGGTGTGAGTAGTGGAGATGAGGGCGGGGCTTTGCCTGGTACACGCCGGGAATGTTTGTGTAAATAAGATCCAGTGTGTTTTCTCCTCTCACTGCAAAGTCCACATGAAAATGGAGTTTAGGAAACACTGATCTGAGATCTGCATGGGTGAAATCTGACAACAATAACCAGTCCATGTGGGTGTGTATTCTGTGGTTTTTACTTACAGGTCAAGTAGCTTCTCCTTAGCTTAGCTCTTCTTGTAGCGCTCAGTCTTTAACACTGTGTATACACTGTGACATCATCATTTACTGTAGTGCTGTAACAGTAAGCGTACGACTCACATGCACAAACACACACATAGTGTGCCACTATGGCAGTGGCTTAGTAAGTCGTGTCACAGATGTGTCTCTGACGCTGTATTTTTTCTACAGAGACAGAGACACTGCTGAGACGCTCTCGTCCTCCAGCTGCACACAGAGACACTGCAAAGTCTTTATGAAAAATATGTTTCTGAGTTTTAATAAATAAATTATTTAAAAAATACTCAGTTAAATTATTTCGAAGCCACTGTACTGTACTGAAAAAGAGAAACAATATCAACATTACAAACTTTATTTTTTTTTTTTGTAGAAAAAAAAACAGTTGAAAGTTTTATAGTGAAGCGTTTGCAGTTAAACACTGCTCTTTGTTTTGTCTTTTTCAGTGAAATTAAATGGGATTCATTGTACCATAATCAACAACTGCACATCAATCTGTTACAATAATCAGTTTAATAGCAACAGGGTCGGGTTAATTATCAGAGAAAAACTGATTTACTGATTAAATTAGTGTACGAGAGCAAACACACTGTAGTTTAGACACAGATAGTGTAGAAGATGTGAATTGTCAGTACAGTAAGATGATTATTTAGTGTCGAGTCTGTATTTAAAATTGTGATCTACATTTACTTCATCAGTAGTGAGTGACAGAGTTTAATTATTTACATGTGAACAGATTTACTGTATCTACACTCTCAGTGGGAACAAACGTGGAATAAAATTTTTAAAATGTTAATACTTGATTAAGTAATAGATGAAGTTGTGTATTTATTTTAGTTTATTCCCCTCTACAGAGATTAAACCTGTGGTGATTATAAAGCCTGATACACAGGTGTACAGAGGAGAGACAATGACTTTCAGGTGTGACATACAGACAGGAGGAGACACTGAGTGGACATATGAGTGGTATAGAGACTGTTACCCATTCTACCCATACAGCACAGCACAGGAGTTTACAGACACAGCTTATTATTACTCCAGTGTTAAATACACCTGCAGAGGGACGAGGAGAAGAGACTCTCAGCTCTCACAGATCAGTGATCCTGTTACACTCTCTGTATCAGGTCAGTGTGTGTGTGTGTGTGTGTTATTACTTGTTAATGTAAACTTTTTCACTAGTTTTATATTTAGTTTCAAATTATATGGTAGAAGAAACAAAGTCTAATTACAATGTTTGTTCTGTATGTTTTTTTACTAATCATTTGAGTGGTAAAGAATCACTACAAGATATTATCTATTCTCATCAGTGTGACACTTTTCACCTCAGATTTGATTAGAATTGTTAGGAAATAAATGATATCAACAAGAACCAATTTCTCGTCATCTATCAGTCAGGATAGTTTTACTGTCGGGTTTTTACTTTTTTAAATGTTTCACTGCTGTGCTTTTACAGTAAAGACATAAATGATTCACTTCGACCAAGTATGTATGCAGCATGGTTCAGAATTTGAGATATGATTTATTGAACATAATTAAAAAAAAAGCTCATTCACAAACACATCAGACTTTACACTTCAGCTCAGTCATTAATCTCTTGTAACATTTACAATCAACAGTAACTCTAACTCACACACACACACACACACCACACACACACACACACACACACACACACACACACACACACACACACACACACACACACACACACACACACACACACACACTCATTAAAGGAAAACACAGAGAGCTTTACACCTCAGTTTAATCAGGAATTTCATTATGACGACATCGTGTTAAATACAGATTGTATAGGAGACGTACGGTGGCCCAGAAGGTCAAGACACATCTCTCTCAGTGTGTGTGTGTGTGTGTGTGTGTGTGTCCCTCAATTGTGTGTATAGTTTCTCTTGTGTGTGTGTGACGCTCTGTTACGTGTGCTCATTATGTACATTTATTTATGTGTTTGTCTGTAAGGTGGCGACACTACACTGATTTATTCACTTTTAGACAAAACAAGTTAAAAAAAATATTATTTCTAAAGTTTCCCAATATGTCTTTCAGTAAAGATTTGCATTTTGTTTTCTATGTTCCCGAAATAATTTTTGCTTTATACACACATTAAGATAAATTGATATAGAGAGATTAGAGAGTTACATCATCACATAGCAGTTATTGTCTGACTCTCACTTTGATATTATTGACGCTTTACATTTAATATCTCTATGGATTTTCATTCTCATCATTTAAATAACTTAAACATTTATAAACAATGTGACATTAGTCCTGATGTGTTTAGTGTCGTCACTGAGAGAGTAATAGTGTTTTACTGTAGAGGTGATTTGTGTAGTAAAGACTACTTCACATTCTGATACTGTATTTAATCTCTAACAGAAAAACCTCAACCTGTGATCACATCAAGTCCTGAAGGAGACGTCCTGACAGGAAACTCAGTGACTCTGACCTGTACACTGAATATGCAGTCTGCTGGATGGAAGTTTTATTGGTATAAAGATGGCCAACACCATAAGTCTGATACAAACTCCTACACTATCAACCCAGTTAGTGTCTCTGATGGAGGTCGATACAGTTGCTATGCTAGAAGAGGAAACCCAGAGTACGCCACATACTCCAGTAATGCACTCTGGGTAAATGTTATTGGTGAGTAAGAGACTTTCTGTTAAGAGATTCTGTACAACACTAATGACATAAACAACATGTGATCAGCATCACAATACAGTAACATTTACACAGTTAGACACAGAGAAGTGTTTCCTGTAGATGATTGTATTAAAGTTAAATAGAGACAGTGTGAGTACGGCTGAGCAGGGCCGGTGTGAGCTGAGCTGGAGATCAAGTGGAACAACACTAGTTTAGATTTAGTGGAAAATGTCACAAAAACACGCTTAATAACCTATTCAATTCAATTCAATTTTATTTATATAGCACTTTTAACAATGGTCATTGTCTCAAAGCAGCTTCACAAAAATGAAAGAATTTTTTTTTTAGAAAAAAAAAAATTTGAAAGTGTGTATGTGTGAGAAAAATGTGTCTAGATAATAATTAGATGAATGATTGATGAATGAAATGTCTCAGATAAGCATGCCAAGGGTGACGGCGACAGGGGCAAGGAAAAACTCCCTGAGATGGCAATAGGAAGAAACCTTGAGAGGAACCAGACTCAACAGGGAACTCATCCTCATTTGGGTGATAACAGATAGAGATGATATAACACCATGTGTGTTATGCAGGTGAAAGTTCAATATGACAGAAGTTCTTTAAATTAACATGAAGTCCAGTTCAGCATAGGGATGAGTCAGTAGGTGCAGAGGGCAGATGGGGTCTGGATCACTGGGAGCACAGGAGCAGGATGTGTAGCTCCAACCATCATAAAGCAGAATCCAGCTGGAGCTGGTCCTTCTCTGGATGCCTCAGGATGGGTAGAAAAGTACAGAACAGATGGAGAGAATTAGCGTAGTTGCCATTCAGAATTGATGTACTGAAGTATGAAGTTATGGGATGAGTTACGCGTATGCCATATTAAAGAGATGCGTCTTGAGTTTTAAACTAGGAAACCGTGTCTGAGCCCCGAACACTGTCTGGAAGGCTATTCCAAAGCTTTGGAGCTAAATATGAAAAAGCTCTACCACCTCTTGTAGATTTTGAAATTCTGGGATCTACCCGAAGTCTGGAGTTTTGTGATCTTAAGGAGCGTGGCGGATTATAGCGTATCAGAAGACTGGTTAGATATGTGGGAGCTAAACCATTTAAAGCCTTGTATGTAAGTAATACTATTTTGTAATTAATTCTAAACTGAACAGGTAGCCAGTGCAGGGATGATAATATTGGGGTTATATGATCATATTTTCTGGATCTAGTGAGAACCCTGGCTGCTGCATTTTGGACTAACTGAAGCTTGTTTATTGAGGATGCAGGACAACCACCTAGTAATGCATTACAATAGTCCAGTCTGGAGGTCATGAATGCATGAACTAGCTTTTCTGCATCAGATACGGATAGGATGCTCCTAAGTTTGGCAATATTTCTAAAATGGAAAAAGGCTGTTTTTGTGATATTTAAAATGTAATTTTTAAAGGTCATGTTACTGTCTAATATTACGTCTTTTACTGTCGAGCTGTTAGTAAAAGTACATCCTTCTAAACGCAGGCTGAATTGTGAAAGCTGTTGTGTGCTGGTTTTTGGGCCAATGAGTAATATCTCCATCTTATCTGAATTTAGTAAAAACCTACTCAGAGGCTGTTTAATGGTCTTCAGAAATCTACTGCTTCAGAAACATCACCATGCTCGAGTGGAGAGTCTGAGTGTGAATGAGTGAAGAGGAGTGATGAGTCGAGATTTTATACTTAACACCTGAATGTAAGAGACTGTAGAGTCTGAGAGAATGAGAGAGATGTGAGGGAGTGTGTGTGAGGAGGTATTGAATGATAACAGGTGTGTGTGTGTGTGTGCGCGTTCAGACATATGCATATAGACACTTAGTTATAGTTATTAACCATACACTATACTAAAAAAAATCTAAGAAGTACATTATGTACAAATAGTAAAATATTTCACCAGATTTAGATCAGAATAATAATCAGGGTGTTAAAAGCAACTCTCTTGCATAACATGTGTGATTGGTGTAAAATGAGCTGTCCAAGCAGGAATCATATGCAAGTTAGCAATGTTGTTTTTTTGTGTCAGATTAAACCTGATTTGTGACAGAGAGATAAGAGAGTCAGTGTCTATCAGGAGGCAGTACAGTGATGTAGTGGTTAGCACTGTCGCACTTCCGGGGTCTGGGTTTGATTCCCGGTCAGGCTTGATTCCCGTCTCTGTGTGTATGGAGTTTGCATGTTCTCCCTGTGCTTGGTGGGTTTCCTCCGGGTACTCTGGTTTCCTCCCACAGTACAAAGACCTGCTAATTGGCATTCTCAAATTTCCCGTTTTGTGTGTGTGTGCCCTGTGATGGATTAGCACCCTGTCCAGGGTGTACCCCGCCTCATGCCCTAAGCCTCCTGGGATAGGCGGACGTGGGGACGTGTCTTCTCTTAATGTTTCAGGTCCTGCCCACTTCAGTGCGCCACTTCCTGAAACCGATTGGTTGATCCCACCTACTGCTTGACGATTGGTTAAACAGAAGACCCAGAGGCTCACTTAATCCCCTTCAGACTACAGTCCTGAAGACCATGTGTTTGCTTAGTGCTTGTTCTATGATTATTGTTATGAAAATTATACCATGTTTGACCCCTTGCTACGTACGTTTTCTGACTATGCTTTCATTTCCCCTTTTAGATGATTGCTTGGTATTTAATAGACTTTCCCGTGTATGACCATTTGCTTGTTTTGTATTCGCCCTTCTTTGGTTTTGGTTGCTTTGTTTTGTAAATACATTTTGTATTTATTTGTATATAATTCTGTATTTAGTGGCCTAGTAGGACGTCAACACCATTTTCTTTATACTTTGTTTCTCCTGGTTTTGTGGTTAGTAGGGGAGTAAGGGTAGTATGTTGTAGTCCAGTTTCTTTTCTTTTGGTGCAGCTTAGGTATTTCACTTCGGGACTAGCTAGAGGGAATTTTATTATTTTGGCCTTGTCACTTCCGAAGGTTACAGCCACCTTTTTGAGGATTTGTTAATTTACTTTTGTAAATAAACACTAAGCAAACACACTTTTTCATTTCACCCCTATTTTTTTATTTTTCACCTATTCTTCCTCTTCTTTTTTTCCTGATATGACCTAGACCGACGCGTAACATAATTGGATGATTAGTCCGGTGCTTTCTCCCAGTCTGTCCCATTTGTTTTAGTGCGCTTGTGTGTTTGTCTGGCGGCATTTCTCTTTGTGATAGGGGAGTGTTTAGTTTTATCCTACAAATAGCTACGAAATTTAATTTTAAACAGTTTACAATTTGTTAGGGCTGTTTGAGCATTGCCGTAAAGATGACTTATTGTTACTTGCTGATTTTTTACGGATTTCAGTGTCCCAGAGTGCTACTACACGCGATGTTAAGAAGCTGATACATTGAGCTGCTTGAACACCGCATCATTCTTGTGCATTCCGAGGCAGGTGTTGCACCACACTCAGGTGATCCGGGGGATTTGGCTGTGGTGGAGGCTGGCGCCAGGTCCAAGGATCCCACACACATAGATCCTATTGCTTGCGCTAGAGTTAAAACAACTAGACTTAGAGTTACAGTAAGTTAACATCAGTATAAAGCTCAGCAGCTACAGTTAAAATCCTTGGAGCTGGAAACTAAAATGAGATACGACTGAAAGAGCTGGAGCTGGAGTTGACCCCGAGGTTTAGGCCTGCTTCTAGTGCACCTGTGTCTCCTGTACCTGTTCTCGTCTGTGCCTGCACCCATGCCCGTATCTGAGTTATCGCCTGTGCTAGGACTCGACCTGTCTGTGAGTTCCCCTGGTTTTGAAGTTAGTAAGCACTGTTGCTTTGGTGTCTATGTTTAGGGAAAGTAAGGTGGACACTTATGTCCCTGTGATTGAGCGCATCCCTGCCAGTCTGCAGTGGCCTAGAAGTGTTTGGTCCTTATTGGTACAGTTCACGTTTATTAATAAAGCTCAGGAGGTGTGTTCTGCCTTAACACTAGAACACTAGAAGTGTGATTTATAAGACTGTTAAATCAGCTGTGTTATGGTCATATGAACTGATCAGCTAAGGACTGGTACTGTTAGAAGAGTTTAAAGATTTTATTACAGACAAAATTGTGTTTTTTTTTTATTGAGCAGAAAGTCTCGTCTCTCGGTGATGATGTTGTCTTTTCACCTCTGCACCGTGATGTTTCTAAACGTAGCCCCAGAGTTTCCATGAGCTCGTCTAGGGATGGTAATGATCCTCACGAATGCTTCTATTGTCATGATCCTGGACATTTCATCGCTACCTGTCCCACATTAACGCGTAAGAACCAGCGGAAAGCACAGAACTCTAAGAGTGTGACTAGTCCGTGTACCACCACAGCATGGTGGAAGTTCATTTTGCTTTCGTCAGTGGATGAAATTCTGGATTCTTTTATTCTGGATGGAGTGGTTTTACTTTTTGATAGAGACTCTGAGCCTAAACCACTGCGTATCCTGAGAGACACCGGAGCCACTCAGTCATTTATATTGGAAGGTGTCTCGCCTTTATCTGACCAGTCAAGTTGTGGTGCAGATGTTTTAGTTCAGGGTATTCAACTTGGTGTGGTGAAAGCTCCAATACATACAATTTATCTTCGCTGTGATATAGTGTCTGGCTTTGTTAAGGTCGCAGTCCGTCCTCAGTTGCCAGTTAAAGGAGTTTCACTTACTGTATTTTGGGTAATGATTTAGCTGGTGATAAGGTTTTTCACTTGCCTGCTGTAACTGACGTTCCTGAGATGAATGAAAGTGATGTCACATGAGTTTCCATCTGTTTTTAGCACCTGTGTGGTGACGCACTCAGGATTGTAAAATGAAGAATGCTGACGATCTTTCAGATTCGTTGACGTGTAGTGACAATCCAGTGTTTGAAGATGAGAATTTGTCCCCCAGTGTGTTAGATCTGTTAAAAGTTTACTGGCAAGTTCCTCTCACACCACGTGCATCTGGAATCTCTGTCTTCATTATCTGGGACAGTTTCCATCAGTATACCGTGATGGCATTAGCCAATAGAAATGCACCTGACACATTTCAGCGTCTGATGACGCAGGTTCTTGGTGATGTGGTAGTATTTTGGTGGTAGTTTATAGATACTTCACATGCACATGTTCGTTCTGTGTATTTTCTCGCCCTCAGAAAGCTTCTTTAACATTAAACTTAGCAAAATGTGAATTTGGTCATGCCACCATTGTGTACCTTGTGATAAACAGGTAGGACAAGGTACAGTTCGCCCACTAGGTGGCAAATTTAAGGCAATTGTTACACAAAACAAAAAGAGAACTTGGACACTTTCTCTGCATGGCAGGCTATTACAGAAGCTTTTGAAAAAAAAAATTCTCTGATGTTATTTTGTCTCCCACATCGTCTGTAACTCGGTCCCTTTTGTGATGTCTCCTAGCCGTGAAGTGGCGCTTGAGTCTGCTAAATCGCTTTTATGTAGTGCATCTATCTTTAACTTGAGGTGGACAAGAAGTTTAGCAATGTAAATGTTGAAGTGCAAGCAGAACCCCTCGCACTTCTACTTACACATTTGAAGTTTGCATTAGTTCCAGTACTGACCCCGTTTTTACTGTTTTTACAGATCATAACCCCTACTTCTTTTCCATCACATGTCAAACAACAAGCAATGTCTCATGAGATGGTGTTTTATCGTGCAAGGTTTTAACATGAACATTGGGGTCTGAAAATGTCATGGCTGACTCATTATTTCAGTGCCATGATGATTATAGTTGTGAACAGGAAGTTCACTATTAAAGGAGGTGGTGTTACGATATTGGATATATATTTGTCTCAGGGGCCTGAGTGCTTGATCACCTTTTTCAGATGGCAGTAGGGTAAAGAGTGTGTGAGGTGTGTGTGTGTGTTTGTATGTGTGTGGTCTTGGAGACAGTGATGTCACTGACGTACTTGCTGATGTAGATAGTCACTGATGTCATGGTCTCCTCCAAGTTAGTGGAATCACTGTTAGTTACAGTCTCCCTGAACATGTGTCAGTCAGTGTGATCACAACAGTCCTGATGTACAGAGACGCTCCTGCTGGGATGTTTGGAGAACCTGACTAGAGGTGTGTGTGCTGGAATTAACATAACAGAGATGTGGTGTGTGTAGTGGAGATGAGGGCGGGGCTTTGTCTGGTACACGCCAGGAACGTTTGTGTAAACAAGATCCAGTTTTCTCCTCTCATTGCAAAGTCCACATGATGATGGAGTTTAGGAAACACTGATCTTACATCTGCATGGTTGAAATCTCCAGCAACATTAACCAGACCATGTGGGTGTGTGTTATATGGTCAAGGACAGTAGCTCCTCCTTAGCTTAGCTCTTCTTGTAGTGCTCAGTCTTTAACACTGTGTATACACTGTGACATCATCATTTACTGTAGTGCTGTAACAGTAAGCGTACGACTCACACACACACACACACACACACGCACACAAGATGGCGCCGGTGAGGTCGGCTGCCGTCACGACTGCTCCGACCACCTTTTCTTTGTTTTTGTTCTTTAAGTTAGTTTACAGCGTTTTAAAACCGGCAAAATTACCACCATGGGGTACATTAGTTATGATAGAGACACTCTTGTTTCTATTGGTATACAATGTACTCACAATTCGACGTTTTTAACTCCGGATCCGAGCTGGCCGAGTGAGATCCTGAGGGACAACAAAGGACGCGACGCGAAGCGGCGGCCCCAAGAGAAACGAGCCGGCGTCAGGAACAGGCTGAGAGCCCGTGCACACCGCACACCTCTGCCTAGCATCCTGCTCGCCAACGTCCAGTCACTGGAAAACAAGCTCGATGACCTCAGGGCCAGGATAAAGTTCCAGAGAGACATTCGGGACTGCAATCTCCTCTGCTTACCCGAGACATGGTTGAACCCAGCGGTGCCGGACCACGCCATCCAGCCGGCCGAGTTCTTCTCGGTTCACCGCATGGACAGGACACGGGACTCGGGGAAGTCAAGGGGAGGCGGCATGTGTTTAATGGTGAACAGCAGCTGGTGCAACAGCGCGAGCGTTGTTCCTCTCACACGCTCCTGCACACCAAACCTGGAACTACTGTCCATCATGTGTCGTTCTTTTTACCTTCCTCGGGAGTTTACATCGGTCATAATCAGCGCCGTTTATATTCCACCACAAGTGGACACGGACACTGCCTTATGCGAGCTGCATGAGGCACTCACACAGCAACAAACACAACACCGGGACGCTGCGCTTATTGTGGCGGGGGATTTTAACAGTGCCAACCTCAAACGCGCAGTGCCAAACTTTTATCAGCACATATATAAAAGTTTATCACCACTGCTACACAACGGTCAAGGACGGCTACAAGGCACAATCTTGTCCACCGTTTGGTAAATCCGACCACGCCGCCATCTTCCTCATGCCAAAATACAAACAAAGGCTGAAACAGGAAGTTCCGGTTCAGAGGGAGGTCGCACGCTGGGCGGACCAATCGGTGGCCGCGTTACAGGACGCACTCGATGACGCAGACTGGGACATGTTCAGAAACAGCTCCGATGATGACGTCAGCGTGTTTACGGAAGCGGTTGTGGGATTCATTGGGAAACTAGCGGATGATACCGTAGAGAAAAAGACTATTAAAACGTTTCCCGTGGGTGGATAAAACCATCCGTGACACTCTGAGATCTCGCACCGCTGCCTACAACACGGGACTCGCGTCGGGGGACATGGAACCGTACAAGGCTGCGTCATACAGCATCCGGAAGGCGGTGAAAGAGGCGAAGCAGCGATACGGGAGGAAACTAGAGTCACAACTCCAACAGAGTGACTGTAGGAGCCTGTGGCAGGGATTAAGGACAATAACGGATTATAAAGCACCAACATCCGGTATAATAAACGCAGACGTGTCTCTGGCAGACCAGCTGAACACTTTCTATGCTCGCTTCGAGGCTGCAGCTAAAGACGCTAGCGATGCTAATGCTAGCGGCGCTAACGGCTGCAGACAGGAAGTCACTGCCAGTACCGGAAGCGCGTTCATCATCACTGAGCATGACGTGAGGAGAGCCTTCAAGAGAGTGAACACCAGGAAAGCAGCAGGACCAGATGGCATCTCAGGCCGTATTCTCAGAGCCTGCGCAGACCAGCTAGCACCTGTGTTCACTGAGATATTCAACATCTCTTTATCTCAGTCGGTGATCCCCACATGCTTCAAAGAGTCCATCATTGTTCCTGTCCCAAAGAAACCTTATCCTGCTTCCCTCAATGACTATCGCCCTGTAGCCCTCACCTCAGTAGTGATGAAGTGCTTTGAACGCCTGGTCAGAGACTTTATCATTTCATCACTACCAGACACACTCGACCTACTACAGTTCGCTTATCGTCCAAACCATTCCACGGACGATGCAATCTCTCATCTCCTCCATACATCTCTCACTCACCTGGACACTCGGAGGGGGAATTATGTGAAAATGCTCTTCATCGACTACAGTTCTGCATTTAATACCATAATTCCCTCCACACTTACCACCAAGCTGGAGCACCTGGGACTCAGCTCATCAATGTGTCAGTGGATCTCCAATTTTCTGACTGGCAGACCACAGGCAGTAAGGATGGGGGCGGACATGTCTCAGCCTACCTCACTCTCAGCACTGGAGCCCCCCAGGGTTGTGTTCTGAGCCCCCTGCTGTACTCTCTGTACACCCACGACTGCGTGGCCACTACCAGTTCCACCACCATCATCAAGTTTGCTGACGACACTGTTGTGGTGGGCCTGATCACGAACAACGATGAGACGGCCTACCTGGAGGAGGTTGGAAATCTGGAGAACTGGTGCCAGAGAAACAATCTCCTCCTGTCCAGTAAGACAAAGGAGCTGATAGTGGACTTCAGTACAAAGCAGGTGAGGAACTACCAGACCCCCGTCATCAACAGGAGCCCAGTGGAGAGAGTGGACAGCTTCAGATACCTTGGTGTTCACATCACGCAGGACCTGGCATGGTCCTGTCACATCAACACCGTGGTAAAAAAGGCCCGGCAGCGTCTCTACCACCTCAGACGCTTGAGAGACTTTAGACTGCCCTCCAAGGTGCTCAGGAATTTCTACTCCTGCACCATAGAGAGCATCCTGACGGGAAATATCACGACCTGGTTCGGGAACAGCACCATGCAGGACAGACGAGCTCTACAGAGGGTGGTGCGATCAGCTGAGCGCATCATCCGCATCGAGCTCCCTGACCTGCACTCGATCTACAGCAAGCGGTGCTTGACCAAGGCCAGGAAGATCGTGAAGGACGATCAGCCACCCCAATAACGGACTGTTTACTCTGTTGCGGTCTGGGAAGCGATTCCGCTCCTTGAAGGCCAACACAGAGAGACTAAGGAGGAGCTTCTTCCCGCAGGCGATAAGGTCTCTCAACCACAACCACACCACTATGCAGAACTAACACAATCTTTTCATAATTGATCAAATCTATCAATCTTTTTATACATCCATGAACACTATGGACAATTTCACGCTCACCTTCCTTCATATCTACACTACATGTTGTACGTTTACATCCTGGACCATTGCACAAAGACACTTTAATAACTTTGCACACCTACCTTCACAACTACACTACATGTTTACGTTTACATCCTGGACCAGTGCAAAAAGACACTTTAATAACCTTTGCACAAAGACACGTTGTTCCATGCATATTTGCACACCCAGTACAGTATATTTCAATTTGTACAGTATATTTCTATTTTTATGCACATCATATTTCTATGTACAGTATATTTCTATTTTTATGCACATCATATTTCTATTTTTAGTTCTATTTTTCCTAGCACATTTCTATTTTTATTTTTAGTTCTATTTTTTCCTAGTTTAATTTAATTTTTTTATTTAATTTCTATCGTATTCTTTTATTTATATTTATTTCTTATTTGTAAACTTTAATTCTCTTTTAGGGTCAATGGCAGTCGTATAATGCATTTCACTACATTTCGTACTGTATATGTTTGTGTATGTGACAAATAAAATTTGAATTTGAATTTGAACACACACACACACACACTACTTGTTCATACACTGATGCAGCGCTAAACACATCCACTATGGCAGCGACTCAGTAAGTCGTGTCACAGGTGTGTCTCTCCGCTGTATTCTAATATGCTGTATTCTAATACGCTGTGCACTAATTTACTGATTAAATTAGTGTACGAGAGCAAACACACTGTAGTTAAAACACAGATAGTTGTGTGACAGAGTTTAATCATTTACATGTGAACAGATTTACTGTATCTACACTCTCAGTGGGAACAAACATTCTGTATTCAGTTTAAAAATGTTACTTGTTAATGTAAAATTTATTCACATAGACTTTTTTTTCTTACAGAAAGTCCCAAACCTGTAGTGACTGTAGAGTCTAATAGACCTGATTACAGAGGAGAGAGTGTGACGTTCAGGTGTGACATAAATGGAGGAGGAACCACTGAGTGGACATATGAGTGGTTTAAGGACAATAACCCAGTCTCTCCATCACACACAACACAGAAGATTACAGTCGAATATGACAGAGGTGAATACACCTGCAGAGGGACGAGAAGTGACTATCAGTACTCACAGATCAGTGATCCTGTTACACTCTCTGTATCAGGTGAGTGTGTGTGTGTGTGTGTGTGTGTGTGTGTGTGTGTGTGTGTGTGCGCGCGTGTGCGCGCGTGTGTGTGTGTGTTATTACTTGTTAATGCAATGAAACTTTTTCACTAGTTTTAGATTTAGTTTCAGATTTTATTGTAGAAGGAAACAAAGTTTAATTACAACGTAACTGATATCAACAAGAGCCAATTCCTCATCATCTATCAGTCAGGAGGATTTTACTATCAGTTTCACTGCTGTGCTTTTACAGTAAAGACATAAATGATTCACTTTGACCAAGTATGCATGCAGCATTTTTCAGAGTTTGAGATGCAGTTTATTAAACATAATTTGAAAAAAGCTAATTCACAGACACAATACATCAGACTGTACACTTTGAATCAGTCATTAATTTCACACATCACTGTAACATTTACAATTAACAGTAACTCTGATTCAGTCACTCTCTCCCTCACACACACACTGTTATGTATGGGTGGTCATGGCTGTTGTTATTGCCGTGGGCAGAAAAAGGGCAGGCATAGGCGCAGAGGGGTGCTTTTAAACACAAGTTTTTAATCAGGACATAATATAAAACAGAAATCACAAAGAAACAAAACAAACAAAGAAACGAACACACAAATTATACTACGCATAACTGAACAATACCCAAGCTCTATGAAAAGACACAAGCATTATGATAAAATACATGCTTAACTGACAAGACACAGGCTCTAATACCTGTTACACACAATATAAGCACTATGTTGAAACACAGGCTTAAGGACGAAACACAGGCTCTAATACCCGTTACACAAAATATAAGCTCTATAGCGAAACACAGGCTTAAGGACGAAACACACGGAGAGACGACAGATGGGACTAGAGACAAGACTAGAGCTAGAGACACGGAGCTAGAGACACGGGGGGATGAGAGACGGGACTAGAGACAAGACTAGGGCTAAAGACATGACAATCAGCCTAACATACCCTTAGCTACACTTACCAATAGCTAAACATACTATATCCTAAACATACAGTGTCCTGCACAGAGGCTAGGGACGAGGAAGCACAGAGGCTAGGGAAGAGGAAGCACAGAGGCTAGGGACACAGAGTACTTACAAAACCTGGAATTACACACAAGACTACACAAGACCGAATCAGCTCCACACACACTTAAACACCAAAGACCTACATACAATAACATTTAGCCTTGGGACATTCTTAGTGGTTATGGGACAACATGAACAACAAAATTACAATATAAAATAAACCAACATATAAACAAAAACCAAAATACAAAACAAAGTGCCCACATAAATGACAGTACATACAAAAGAGTTAGATGTTTCCTGCCCTGTGTTCAGTAGATCAGGAGATTTAGACCTGATGATGTCACAGCTACATGTGGACTACAGGGACTTTGGTGTCTGACTTTGATTGATTACAGTTTTCTCTGCCACGTTCACTGAGACGTAACTGATGCCAGTGTTGGGCGTCTCTGAGCTCCTGTAGGTGAAAGAGGGCAGTTCGAGTTTCCTCTGAGTGACGTCACTAACTAGTGAGAGGGAATGAGCACTGAGGAAAAGTGAAGGAACGATGGGTTTAAAAAGAAAAGAAAAACACTTGAGAAATCACTTTCCACTTTAATAAACTGCTATTAAACAGCGACATTACAAACACTGGGATTCTGGGAAAGTTGTGTGTGAATGTTTCGCTCAGAATGAAATTTACCAAAAACAGAATCATGTCTCAGTTACACTCAGTTCTAGTCCTGAACTTAAAACAACTTTTCTTTCATGATGTCACTCAAGTCATGAGCAGCGTTCATCTGTTCAACATGTCAGACTTTCAACATCAGTGTTTTAAAGAGTGACCTACTGAATTTTATTTAAAACATAATTTTAAACTGGAATCATTCTCATTTTATCCCTTTTGTGTTTAAACTAAATGATTATTTTTTCAAAAAAAGGTTGAATTTAGGTCTATTTGAAACCCTGTGATGTGTTTACATGTACTGAGTGTGTGTTTGAATCACACACTGTCAGAACACACACCTGTGCTCATTTAACACACACATGCTGATTAAACAAACAATTAAGTAAAAATACAGCCAGGTAAATGTGTAAGTGTTGAGGTCAGGTGGTGATGAGAAATTTACCTGTGAAGAAAAAACAGAATAAACAGAGGATTCACAAATCATTTCATTCACTGATACTGATTTTATTACATTTTCGGCAGCACATGATCAGACTATTTAATCTTTAATCAGATATTTAATTGTTACAGACATTAATTGTTAGATAGATGATTATGTCAAGATCTCCACCATGATTTCTCAGTATAAGAAGACGAGATCTTGAGCCCTGAATAGAGTTTTATTTTATATAAAAACACAGATGTGTAGATTTAACACAATGTTTATAATCATCATGTGTAAAGGAAAACTATCAGTAAACACAGAGAGCTTTACACCTCAGTTTAATCAGGAATTTCATTATGACGACATCGTGTTAAATACAGATTGTATAGGAGACGTACGGTGGCCCAGAAGATCAAGACACATCTCTCTCAGTGTGTGTGTGTGCGCGTGTGTGTGTGTGTGTGTGTCACAATTGTGTGTATAGTTTCTCTTGTGTGTGAGACGCTCTGTTACGTGTCCTCATTATGTACATTTATTTATGTGTTTGTCTGTAAGGTGGCGACACTACACTGATTTATTCACTTTTAGACAAAACAAGTTTACAAAATATTATTTCTAAAGTTTCCCAATATGTCTTTCAGTAAAGATTTGCATTTTGTGTTCTATGTTCCCAAAATAATTTTACTTCATACACACATTAAAATAAATTGATATAGAGAGATTAGAGAGTTACATCATCACATAGCAGTTATTGTCTGACTCTCACTTTGATATTATTGATGCTTTACATTTAATATCTCTATAGATTCAATTTAAATAACTTAAACAATGTGACATTAGTGCTGAGGTGTTTAGTGTCGTCACTGAGAGAGTAATAGTGTTTTACTGTAGAGGTGATTTGTGTAGTAAAGACTACTTCACATTCTGATACTGTATTTAATCTCTAACAGAAAAACCTCAACCTGTGATCACATCAAGTCCTGAAGGAGACGTCCTGACAGGAAACTCAGTGACTCTGACCTGTACACTGAATGTGCAGTCTGCTGGATGGAAGTTTTACTGGTATAAAGACAGCCGACACCTTAAGACTGAGACTGATACAAACTCCTACACCATCAACCCAGTTAGTGTCTCTGATGGAGGTCAATACAGTTGCTATGCTGGAAGAGGAAACCCAGAGTACTCCAGTAAGGAACTCCGGTTAGAAGTTACTGGTGAGTAAGAGACTTTCTCTCATGTGATTCTGTACAACACTGAACATATAAACAACATGTGATCAGCATCACAATACAGTAACATTTACACAGTTAGACACAGAGAAGTGTTTCCTGTAGATGATTGTATTAAAGTTAAAGAGAGACAGTGTGAGCACGGCTGAGCAGGGCCGGTGTGAGCTGAGCTGGAGATCAAGTGGAACAACACTATGTCTATGAAAATGTCACAAAAACCTGTAAAACTCTTTTAATAACTTGCTAAGAGACTGTTTAAACTGTTTAATGGTCTGTTGTTTTTTCTGTCAGATTAAACCTGATTTGTGACAGAGAGATTAGAGAGTCAGTGTCTATGAGTTATGAATAGCTCTGTTTGTGTGTGTGTGTGTGTGTGTGTGTGTGTGTGTGTGTGTGTGTGTGTGTGTGTGTGTGTAAGGTGTGTCTGTTGGTGAGATGATCTCACTACCCACTGCAGGTTCTTGTGATCTAAGATGGTTCAGTTCACAAACCAGGCAGTAATACAGCTGCTCAGGATTCTCTCGTTAGTCTCTCTTTAAAACATGCTGAGGATGAGAGGAGGGAGATGAGATTTTCTGCTGCTTTATCACCTGCTCTAAAGAGTCTTGGGTTCTTAGTAGCTCTCGCACCTCTGCAGTCATCCACATCTTCTGGTTGCATCATGTGGTGATGATGTTAGAGACAGTGATGTCACTGATTTTACTTGCTGATGTAGATAGTCACTGATGTCATGTTCTCCTCCAAGTTAGTGGAATTACCATTAGGTACAGTCTCCCTGAACATGTGGCAGTCAGTGTGATCAAAACAGTGTTAAGCTGCTTAATCTTGAAAATCACACAGGATTAATCCTCCTCTATGGTGACTCAGAGGGGCAAAGGACAGCTTTCCTATGTGTCCTTTCCTTTGTTCTTTGTGTCTTTAAAGTTTCAGTAAATAATCATCTTCATTAAAAACAACAAGCTCATGCAGAGTTTAAGGTAGAATGAAGTTTTTTTTAAAAATCATTACTTTTCCATCCTTTTGTCTTTAAGACAACATAATATAAAGTTTTAACATGATTTGTCCAAGCGAGAGTATTACTGAATTTGAAGTGAATACACGTACTGTATATACACTCACCTAAAGGATTATTAGGAACACCTGTTCAGTTTCTCATTAATGCCATTATCTTATCAACCAATAACATGGCAGTTGCTTTAATGCATTACGGGGTGTGGTCCTGGTCAAGACAATCTCCTGAACTCCAAACTGAATGTCAGAATGGGGAAGAAAGCTGATTTAAGCAATTTTGAGCGTGGCATGGTTGTTGGTGCCAGACGGGCCGGTCTGAGTATTTCACAATCTGCTCAGTTACTGAGATTTTCACGCACAACCATTTCTAGGGTTTACAAAGAATGGTGTGAAAAGGAAAAAACATCCAGTATGCGGCAGTCCTGTGGGCGAAAATGCCTTGTTGATGCTAGAGGTCAGAGGAGAATGGGTCGACTGATTCAAGCTGATAGAAGAGCAACTTTGACTGAAATAACCACTCGTTACAACCGAGGTATGCAGCAAAGCATTTGTGAAGCCACAACATGCACAACCTTGAGGCGAATGGGCTACTACAGCAAAAGACCCCACCGGATACCACTCATCTCCACTACAAATAGGAAAAAGAGGCTACAATTTGCACAAGCTCACCGAAATTGGACAGTTGAAGACAGGAAAAATGTTGCCTGGTCTGATGAGTCTCGATTTCTGTTGAGACATTCAAATGGTAGAGTCAGAATTTGGCGTAAACAGAATGAGAACCCGGATCCATCATGCCTTGTTACCACTGTGCAGGCTGGTGGTGGTGGTGTAATGGTGTGGGGGATGTTTTCTTGGCACACTTTAGGCTCCTTAGTGCCAATTGGGCATCGTTTAAATGCCACAGGCTACCTGAGCATTGTTTCTGACCATGTCCATCCCTTTATTACCACCATGTACCCATCCTCTGATGGCTACTTCCAGCAGGATAATGCACCATGTCACAAAGTTTAAATCATTTCAAATTGGTTTCTTGAACATGACAATGAGTTCACTGTACAAAAATGGCCACCCGATCTCTTTCCTACTCATATGGATGAGTGCATCGATCGCACGGGCGCCGCCGACAAAGAGCGTGTTGTTGCGGAAGAGAGAGGTTGATTTCCGACAGCCGTTTACGGGAGTGTAGTCCAGTGCGGGAGATGCATTGTGGGTAATGCAGTCCGGTGTGTGTAAAGTTGAATGCGAATGCGAGATGTAACCTGGGATATAGAGCCTGAGTTTTGTTTTCTTTTCAGTAGTTTTTAGTTGGATTTAAGTGCGGGATCCACCCAAAAGTTTGTACTATAACCTGAAAATGGGACTGAACTCAAATCTCTGTAGTGTTGATGTATACTTAAGACATGCTGTCAATCAAAAAAGGGGTTCCACCCTTTAAACAGCTCCTCCAATCATCATGCAGCAGCCCAGAGTCCTGGCCCGCCCACTGCTTCATTCACTCCCAGAGAAGCTGAGCTTCCCTGGAAGTGATGATTTTGGTGCATTTATCCAATTACCGTCCAGCTTTTCTGCAGTGAAAAAAGCTCCTCTGTGCTGCCTATAGAGCTCCAGTGAAGCTGGGCTTCAGGAGGGGTTTAACGTGCTGTGCTGCACGGAAATGTATGACAAGAAAATCGCGTCAAACAATCTACAATAAATACCTGATTCTGAACGAGCTAGTCATGAAGTTGAACGCGTTCTAGCGCACTTTTATTAAAACCAATATAAATACGACAGTGCATATATGAGCATTTATTTTCTGACATAGTTGAGGAAGCTGAGCTTCCCTTGTAGTCTTAAAGCAGCCGCCACTGATATTCATAATATACAATTCACAAATGTACAACTGTGTAAAAAATTTAGAATGTTTAAAATTTACAAGTGCATCATGGACTGTGCATGTGAAAAATCGACTTACATGTGTGAATATCGCTGGATTTGTGTGTGTATTTTTGAGACTTTCCTGACTGCAACGTGCCAGCAAAGTCTCAAAAATATGTCACTAGTTCTCTTTAGCCAATCAGATGCGACCTTACCATTCACCCAATCACAGCCCTCCAGGAGCACTCGAGTAGCTCAGCTTTGCACACCTTAGGCCACGTCTTGACTCATTTGCATACGGATGGTGATTAGATGTTACCGAGGGCTCAGGGGAGGTGTGTGTGTGTGTGCGCGCGCTGCAGCCTGTGAATGAATATAGACAGCACAGGGACAGAGACATGAGGGAAATCTAATACTGTATTGTGTAGTGTCCCTTTTTAGGATGATTTTTCCGCTACCGCAGATCATTTTATCAACTTGTAATATATTCATTTTGTGAGTATATTAACATGTGCTTTCTCAACATTTCAAAAAAATTTATTTGGCTCTTACACCGGCAAAATAAAAAAAATTTAGAACCGGCCTTGACATACAGTAGCATCTGTAAGAGGGAGGCACCTTATGTTTCTGCATGCATTTATACACACACACACACACACACACACACACACACACACACACACACACACACACACACACACACACACACATTTTCTCTGCTCTGTGCTCTCCCTCCCTTTTTTCTCTCCTGCCAACACAAACACACACCAATAAATAAAGTTAATAAAGAGTCACAGGTGAAAAGCGTTAGATGTTTCCTGCCCTGTGTTCAGTAGATCAGGAGATTTAGACCTGATGATGTCACAGCTACATGTGGACTACAGGGACTTTGGTGTCTGACTTTGATTGATTACAGTTTTCTCTGCCACGTTCACTGAGACGTAACTGATGCCAGTGTTGGGCGTCTCTGAGCTCCTGTAGGTGAAAGAGGACAGTTCGAGTTTCCTCTGAGTGACGTCACTAACTAGTGAGAGGGAATGAGCACTGAGGAAAAGTGAAGGAACGATGGGTTTAAAAAGAAAAGAAAAACACTTGAGAAATCACTTTCCACTTTAATAAACTGCTATTAAACAGCGACATAACAAACACTGGGATTCTGGCAAAGTTGTGTGTGAATGTTTTGCTCAGAATGGAATTTACCAAAAACAGAATCATGTCTCAGTTACACTCAGTTCTAGTCCTGAACTTAAACCAACTTTTCTTTCATGATGTCACTCAAGTCATGAGCAGCGTTCATCTGTTCAACATGTCAGACTTTCAACATCAGTGTTTTAAAGAGTGACCTACTGAATTTTATTTAAAACATAATAAACATATAATTTTGACCTAGAATCATTTTCATTTTAATCCATTTTGTGTTTAAACTAAATTATTATTGTTTACTAATATGTTTAAAAAAAGTTGAATTTAGGTCTAAATGAAACCCTGTGATGTGTTTACATGTACTGAGTGTGTGTTTGAATCACAGACTGTCAGAACACACACCTGTGCTCATTTAACACACACATGCTGATCTACACACCTCTAGTGAGAAAACAATTAAGTAAAAATACAACCTGGTAAATGTGTAAGTGTTGAGGTCAGGTAGTGATGAGAAATTTACCTGTGAAGAAGAAACAGAATAAACAGAGGATTCACAAATCATTTTATCACTGATACTGATTTTATTACATTTTCTGCAGCACATGATCAGACTATTTAATCTTTAATCAGATATTTAATTGTTACAGACATTAATTGTTAGATAGATGATTATGTCAAGATCTCCACCATGATTTCTCAGTATAAGAAGACGAGATCTTGATCCCTGAATAGAGTTTTATTTTATATATGAACACAGATGTGTAGATTTAACACAATGTTTATAATCATCATGTGTAAAGGAAAACTATCAGTAAACACAGAGAGCTTTACACCTCAGTTTAATCAGGAATTTCATTATGACGACATCGTGTTAAATACAGATTGTATAGGAGACGTACGGTGGCCCAGAAGGTCAAGACACATCTCACTCAGTGTGTGTGTGTGTGTGTGTGTGTCTGTGTGTGTGTGTTTGTGTATGTTTGTGTTTGTGTATATGTGTGTCCCTCAATTGTGTGTATTGTTTCTCATGTGTGTGACCGCTGTTACGTGTCCTCATTATGTAAATTTATGTGTTTGTCTGTAAGGTGGCGACACTGATTTATTTATTTTTCAGTAAAGATTTGCATTTTGTGTTATTATTATTTTATATTACTATTATTATTATTGTTATTTTATTATTTTCCCAAAATAATTTTTACTTCATACACACATTAAGATAAATTGATATAGAGAGATTAGAGAGTTACATCATCACATAGCAGTTATTGTCTGACTCTCACTTTGATATTATTGATGCTTTACATTTAATATCTCTATAGATTCAATTTAAATAACTTAAACAATGTGACATTAGTCCTGATGTGTTTAGTGTCATGACTGAGAGAGTAATAGTGTTTTACTGTAGAGGTGATTTGTGTAGTAAAGACTACTTCACATTCTGATACTGTATTTAATTTCTAACAGAAAAACCTAAACCTGTGATCACATCAAGTCCTAAAGGAGACGTCCTGACAGGAAACTCAGTGACTCTGACCTGTACACTGAATGTGCAGTCTGCTGGATGGAAGTTTTACTGGATCACACCCACACAGAGCACTGAGACTGAGACTGATACACACTCCTACACCATCAGATCAGTTAGAGTCTCTGATGGAGGTCAGTACAGGTGCAGAGCTGGAAGAGGAAACCCAGTCTACTACACACACTACAGTGATGCACTCTGGGTAAATGTTACTGGTGAGTAAGAGACTTTCTCTAAGTAATTCTGCACAACACTGAACATATAAACACCATGTGATCAGCATCACAATACAGTAACATTTACACAGTTAGACACAGAGAAGTGTTTCCTGTAGATGATTGTATTAAAGTTAAAGAGAGACAGTGTGAGCACGGCTGAGCAGGGCCGGTGTGAGCTGAGCTGGTAATCAGGTGGAACTAGTTTAGCTCAATTTAAATTTATTCAATTTATTGAATCTATTCCATTTTTAAATTAACACTTGTTAGTACTTGATTAAAAAATAAGTTGAAGTTGTGTATTTATTATTTTTTCCCCTTTCTTACAGAGATTAAACCTGTGGTGATTATAAAACCTTATACACAGGTGTACAGAGGAGAGACAGTGACTTTTAGGTGTAACATACAGACAGGAGACACTGAGTGGACATACAGCTGGTATAAGAATGATAACACAAAACTACAAGACACAACACAGGAGTTGATCATCAGCTCAGTTAGAGACTCTGACGGGGGTAAATACACCTGCAGAGGGAGGAGAAGAGACTCTCAGCTCTCACAGATCAGTGATCCTGTTACACTCTCTGTATCAGGTCAGTGTGTGTGTGTTTGCTATTACTTACAGTACAGTATGTTGTAGTTGTTATTATTTATAAATGTACGAATTATCTAATTTTAGATTTTGTTTCAGATTGCGTCACATGAAAAAAAAAGTCTCATTATAATGATTACAACTTCTGTTATCGGTTTACTTTTAATTTTCACATTGTTATTTTAATGTAACCAAAACATTCAATTTGTAAAATGACTAAATCTTATTAGCTGTTCTGATTGGTCTAACAATGTCCTCAGCTATTAAAGCCTGAATTCTTGGAGTGTTGGGACATTTTTAAAATTTTAATAAAATGAAAACTAAAAGATTTTCACATCACATGATCCAATATTTTTTTCACAGTAGAACATAGAGAACATAAATGTTTAAACAGAAAAATGTTAATTTTATGGACAAAATAAGCTCAATTCAAATTTGATATTTGAGACCTGTAGCAGGCATCAAATTTGAAATGAGCTCATTTTGTGCATAAAATTGTAGAATTTCTCAGTTTCAACATTTATGTTCTATATGTTCTATTGTGAATAAAATATTAGTTTGTGATTCGAAAGTCTTTTAGTTTTCATTTTATTGAAATAATAAAATGTCCCAACATTTTCAGAATTCGGGTTATATAAAATACATATGTTTATAATTGATGTTTATAAATACATAATCACTCATATCTAATATATAGTGTCACCTGTTTTTAGTTTCCATAAAAAATAAATAAATACATTATATATATATATATATATATATATATATATATATATATATATATATATATATATATATTGTAAGGGTTAACCCCTAGAGTTTATGTCGGTTGTGTTTTGTTAAGTGTTTTCAGTAAAGCATCATACGTGCTCTAAGGAAAGAGCTATAGTTTTGTTTTATTGTATTGAGCTTAATAAAACCCGTTATCAAACCGCCAGCTTGCCTCTGCAATTATGCCAGTTCCACACACACGCCGATTGAGGAATCATGACATTTATATACACTGAACAAAAATATAAACGCAACACTTTTATTTTTGCTCCCATTTTTCATGAGCTGAACTCAAAGATCTGTAACATTTTCTACATACACAAAAGACCCATTACTCTCAAATATTGTCCACAAATATGTCTAAATCTGTGTTGGTGAGCACTTCTCCTTTGCCGAGATAATCCATCCCACCTCACTGATGTGGCATATTAAGGTGCTGATTAGACAGCATGAATATTACACAGATGTGCCTTAGACTGTCCACAATAAAAGGCCACTCTGAAATGTGCAGTATGATCACACAGCACAACGCCACAGATGTCGCCACCATTTGCCTCATGCAGTGCAACACATCTCCGTCGCATAGAGTTGATCAGGTTGTTGACCCACACGATGCCACACACATTGTCTGCCATCTACCCTGAACAGTGAAAACAGGGACTCATCCGTGAACAGAACACCTCTCCAACGTGCGAGACACCATCGAATATGAGCATTTGCCCACTCAAAACGGTTACAAGGACAAACTGCATTCAGGTACAGACCCCGATGAGGACGACGAGCATGCAGATGAGCTACCCAGAGACGGTTTCTGACAGTTTGTGCAGAAATTTTTTGATCATGCAAACCGATTGTTGCTGCAGCTGTCTAGGTGGCTGGTCTCAGACGATCATGGAGGTAAACATGCTGGATGTAGAGGTCCTGGGCTGGTGTGGTTACACGTGGCCTGCGGTTTAGAGGCCGGTTGGATGTACTGTCAAATTCTCTAAAATGCCTTTAAAGACAGCTTATGGTAGAGAAAACATTAATTTCATGAGCAACAGCTCTGGTAGACATTCCTGCAGTCAGCATGCAAATTGCACGCTCCCTCAAAGGTTGCGACATCTGTGGCGTTGTGCTGTCTGATCACACTGCACATTTCAGAGTGGCCTTTTATTGTGGACAGTCTAAGGCACATCTGTGCAATGTTTATACTGTCTAATCAGCACCTTAATATGACACACCTGTGAGGTGGGATGGATTATCTCGGCAAAAGAGAAGTGCTCACCAACACAGATTTAGACAGATTTGTGAACAATATTTGAGAGTAATGGGTCTCTGGTGTATGTAGAAAATGTTACAGATCTTTGAGTTTAGCTCATAAAAAATGGGAGCAAAAATAAAAGTGTTGCATTTATATTTTTGTTCATATATATATATTTACTGTTAAGTACTGTTATATATGTACTTACTGTTATTTTTGCTTTTATACCCCTACGTCACCAATGCGAGGGCCGATGCGTGAAAAGATGGAAACTTAATCACAGCACCAAATCTCGTGGTAAATCATGATAACGGCCACCGCGCTAAACTGCAGAGGTGAAATAGGGGTATTAGTAGTTAACAGATTTTAACTTTATCGTGTACAACTTTTACACGATAAAGATATACAGTTTTTACTGACCCTGAGTTTTTTTTTCGCCATCTGGAACACCAACATGTTTTCTTTTTAAGTGTTCGTGCATGACTGTGGTACTGCCATGCCATGAAAGCTCGGTCTTGCATAGCATGCAGGTTACCATCTTCTTAGAGGCGTTTCATGTAAATTGCTCCCATACCTTGGAGGACTTGGGGCGCACGCTTTTTTCCTGCAGACGCTTCTGTATCTGCCATTGTGCGAGCGGCTGTGTATCTGTGTGTATCTTTGTGTATTTGTGCATCTTGTGGTTGCGCTCCTCAGTAACATGAGCAGCCCAACTAATCGATAATGGCATTCGTTGACACAAAATTTCATTATCGATAATTGTCGATTTTATCGATTAGTTGTTGCAGCCCTAGTTATCACTTTTGCCTTATGGCACGGTGCTCCATCGTGCTGGAAAATGCATTGTTCTTCACCAAACTGTTGTTGGATTGTTGGAAGAAGTTGCTGTTGGAGGATGTTTTGGTACCATTCTTTATTCATGTAATATGTTTGTGTTTTTGGGCAAAATTGTGAGTGAGCCCACTTCCTTGTTGCAGTTGTTTCTGTGATGTACTGAAATATAATTACAAGCACTTTATACGTTTCAAAGGCTTTTATCAACAATTACATGACATTTATGCAAAGAGTCAGTATTTGCAGTGTTGGCCCCTTCTTTTTCAGGACCTCTGCAATTCGACTGGACATGCTCTCAATTAACTTCTGGGCCAAATCCTGTGCTCTGTGTGGGTGTGATTCAGATAGCAACCCAACTCACTTCTTGAAGTTTGTCAGAATTAGTGTTTTTTTTTGTCCACCCGCCTCTTGAGGATTGACCACAAGTTCTCAATGGGATTAAGATCTGGGGAGTTTTCAGGCCATGGACCCAAAATTTCAACGTTTTGGTCCCCAAGCCACTTAGTTATCACTAGGGCTGCAACTAACGATTATTTTGATAATCGATTAGTGGGGCGATTATTTTATTCTTGATCTACTGTTATTCGCACCGTGTAATTTAAGCTAATCTAAAGTAGCGCCATTTAACTAATCACTATTGCTCATGAGGTGATTGCGCAATGGGATGCTAGCGAGTAGCAAGTGAACAGATCTAGCATGACTGTGCCAAAGTTAGCAAACAGTTTAAACGAAAGCACTTAAACTATACTGTACAACTTTTACACGATAAGGATATACAGTTTTTACTGACCCTGAGTTTTTTTCGCCAACATGTTTTCTTTTTAAGTGTTCGTGCATGACTGTGGTACTGCCATGCCATGAAAGCTCGGTCTTGCATAGCGTGCAGGTTACCATCTTCTTAGAGGCGTTTCATGTAAATTGCTCCCATACCTTGGAGGACTTGGGGCGCACGCTTTTTTCCTGCAGACGCTTCTGTATCCGCCATTGTGCGAGCGGCTGTGTATCTGTGTGTATCTTTGTGTATTTGTGCATCTTGTGGTTGCGCTCCTCAGTAACATGAGCAGCCCAACTAATCGATAATGGCATTCGTTGACACAAAATTTCATTATCGATAATTGTCGATTTTATCGATTAGTTGTTGCAGCCCTAGTTATCACTTTTGCCTTATGGCACGGTGCTCCATCGTGCTGGAAAATGCATTGTTCTTCACCAAACTGTTGTTGGATTGTTGGAAGAAGTTGCTGTTGGAGGATGTTTTGGTACCATTCTTTATTCATGTAATATGTTTGTGTTTTTGGGCAAAATTGTGAGTGAGCCCACTTCCTTGGATGAGAAGCAACCCCACACATGAATGGTCTCAGGATGCTTTACTGTTGGCATGACACAGGACTGATGGTAGCGCTCACCTTTTCTTCTCCAGACCATGCTTTTTCCAGATGCCCCAAACAATCGGAAAGCGGCTTCATCTGAGAATATGACTTTGCCCTAGTCCTCAGCAGTCCATTCACCATACTTTCTGCAGAAGATCAATCTGTCCCTGATGTTTTTTTGGAGAGAAGTGGCTTCTTTGCTGCCCTTCTTGACACCAGGCCATCTTCCAAAAGTCTTCGCCTCACTGTGCGTGCAGATGCGCTCACACCTGCCTGCTGCCATTCCTGAGCAAGCTCTGCACTGGTGGCACTCCGATCCCGCAGCTGAATCCTCTTTAGGACACGATCCTGTCCCTTGCTGGACTTTCTTGGACGCCCTAAAGCCTTCTTAACAAGAATTAAACCTCTTTCCTTGAAGTTTTTGATGTTCCTATAAATTGTTGATTTAGGTGCAATCTTAGTAGCCACAATATCCTTGCCTGTGAAGCCATTTTTATGCAACGCAATGATGGCAGCACGCATTTCTTTGCAGGTCACCATGGTTAACAATGGAAGAACAATGATTTCAAGCATCACCCTCTTTTTAACATTTCAAGTCTGCCATTCTAACTCAATCAGCCTGACATAATGATCTCCAACCTTGTGCTCGTCAACATTCTCACCTGAGAACATTGAGACGATTGACATGACAGCAATGAAATGCAGTGGAAAGGTTTTTTTGGGATTAAGTTAATTTTCATGGCAAAGAAGAACTATGCAATTCATCTGATCACTCTTCATAACATTCTGGGGTATATGCAAATTGCTATTATAAAAACTAAAGCAGCAACTTTTTTAATTTCCAATATTTATGTAATTCTCAAAACTTTTGGCCACGACTGTATATATATATATATATATATATATATATATATATATATATATATATATATATATACACACACAGTGGTGTGAAAAATTATTTGCCCCCTTCCTGATTTCTTATTCTTTTGCATGTTTGTCACACAAAATGTTTCTGATCATCAAACACATTTAACTATTAGTCAAAGATAACATAATTGAACACAAAATGCAGTTTTTAAATGATGGTTTTTATTATTTAGGGAGAAAAAAAATCCAAACCTACATGGCCCTGTGTGAAAAAGTGATTGCCCCCCTTGTTAAAAAATAACTTTTGGGAAGGTGCGTGTCCCATTACATCTGGCGTAAAAGTAACACAGCATTTCAGAAAAAGAACATCATACCAACAGTAAAATATGGTGGTGGTAGTGTGATGGTCTGGGGTTGTTTTGCTGCTTCAGGACCTGGAAGGCTTGCTGTGATAGATGGAACCATGAATTTAACTGTCTACCAAAAAATCCTGAAGGAGAATGTCCGGCCATCTGTTCGTCAACTCAAGCTGAAGCGATCTTGGGTGCTGCAGCAGGACAATGACCCAAAACACACCAGCAAATCCACCTTTTAATGGCTGAAGAAAAACTAAATGAAGACTTTGGAGTGGCCTAGTCAAAGTCCTGACCTGAATCCTATTGAGATGTTGTGGCATGACCTTAAAAAGGCGGTTCATGCTAGAAAACCCTCAAATAAAGCTGAATTACAACAATTCTGCAAAGATGAGTGGGCCAAAATTCCTCCAGAGCGCTGTAAAAACTCGTTGCAAGTTATCGCAAACGCTTGATTGCAGTTATTGCTGCTAAGGGTGGCCCAACCAGTTATTAGGTTCAGGGGGCAATTACTTTTTCACACAGGGCCATGTAGGTTTGGATTTTTTTTCTCTCTAAATAATAAAAATCATTATTTAAAAACTGCATTTTGTGTTCAATTATGTTATCTTTGACTAATAGTTAAATGTGTTTGATGATCAGAAACATTTTGTGTGACAAACATGCAAAAGAATAAGAAATCAGGAAGGGGGCAAATAGTTTTTCACATCACTGTATATATATATATATATATATATATATATATATATATATATACACACACACACCAGTCTAGAAGTGTTTGTACAAAACACCTTTTGCCCCATCACTAGTGGCTAAGCAGAGCTGGTGAACATATTTATTACTGAAGATATTTAATGAGAAACCACATGAAAATACTGAACTCTAAAACAATTTGAACGAGTGGTTTAGCATCATCTCAGAGACATATAAAATAAATAAATAACGTTTAATTCTAGAAGTGATTAGTTAGGTAAAGACAACCTGATATCTTTAACTGTGTTTCATTTTCTACAGAAAAACCTAAACCTGTACTTAGATCAGACCTTAATGGAGCTGCACTGATAGGAAACTCAGTGACTCTGACCTGTACACTGAAACTGCAGTCTGCTGGATGGAAGTTTTACTGGATCACACCCACACAGAGCACTGAGACTGAGACTGAAACACACTCCTACACCATCAGATCAGTTAGAGTCTCTGATGGAGGTCAGTACAGGTGCAGAGCTGGAAGAGGAAACCCAGTATACTACACACACCACAGTGATGCACTCTGGGTAAATGTTACTGGTGAGTAAGAAACTTTCTCTAAGTAATTCTGCACAACACTGAATATATAAACACCATGTGATCAGCATCACAATACAGTAACATTTACACAGTTAGACACAGAGAAGTGTTTCCTGTAGATGATTGTATTAAAGTTAAATAGAGACAGTGTGAGCACGGCTGAGCAGGGCCGGTGTGAGCTGAGCTGGTAATCAGGTGGAACTAGTTTAGCTCAATTTAAATTTATTCAATTTATTGAATCTATTCCATTTTTAAATTAACACCTGTTAGTACTTGATTAAAAAATAAGTTGAAGTTGTGTATTTATTATTTTTTTCCCTTTCTTACAGAGATTAAACCTGTGGTGATTATAAAACCTTATACACAGGTGTACAGAGGAGAGACAGTGACTTTTAGGTGTGACATACAGACAGGAGACACTGAGTGGACATACAGCTGGTATAAGAATAATAACACACAGCTACAAGACACAACACAGGAGTTGATCATCAGCTCAGTTAGAGACTCTGACGGGGGTAAATACACCTGCAGAGGGAGGAGAAGAGACTCTCAGCTCTCACAGATCAGTGATCCTGTTACACTCTCTGTATCAGGTGAGTGTGTGTGTGTTTGCTATTACTTACAGTACAGTATGTTGTAGTTGTTATTATTTATAAATGTACGAATTATCTAATTTTAGATTTTGTTTCAGATTGCGTCACATGAAAAAAAAAGTCTTATTATAATGATTACAACTTCTGTTATCGGTTTACTTTTAATTTTCACATTGTTATTTTAATGTAACCAAAACATTCAATTTGTAAAATGACTAAATCTTATTAGCTGTTCTGATTGGTCTAACAATGTCCTCAGCTATTACAGCCTGAATTCTTGGAGTGTTGGGACATTTTAAAAATTTTAATAAAATGAAAACTAAAAGATTTTCACTTCACATGATCCAATATTTTTTTCACAGTAGAACATAGAGAACATAAATGTTTAAACAGAAAAATGTTAATTTTATGGACAAAATAAGCTCAATTCAAATTTGATATTTGAGACCTGTAGCAGGCATCAAATTTGAAATGAGCTCATTTTGTGCGTAGAATTTCTCAGTTTCAACATTTATGTTCTCTATGTTCTATTGTGAATAAAATATTAGTTTATGATTCGAAAGTCTTTTAGTTTTCATTTTATTGAAATAATAAAATGTCCCAACATTTTCAGAATTCGGGTTATATAAAATACATATGTTTATAATTGATGTTTATAAATACATAATAACTCATATCTAATATATAGTGTCACCTGTTTTTAGTTTCCATAAAAAATAAATAAATACATTATTTATATATATATAATATATATATATATATATATATATATATATATATATATATATATATATATAGTAAGGGTTAACCCCTAGAGTTTATGTCGGTTGTGTTTTGTTAAGTGTTTTCAGTAAAGCATCATACGTGCTCTAAAAAAAGAGCTATAGTTTTGTTTTACTGTATTGAGCTTAATAAAACCCATTATCAAACCGCCAGCTTGCCTCTGCAATTATGCCAGTTCCACACACACGCCGATTGAGGAAGCATGACACATATATACACTGAACAAAAATATAAACGCAACACTTTTATTTTTGCTCCCATTTTTCATAAGCTGAACTCAAAGATCTGTAACATTTTCTGATTACACAAAAGACCCATTACTCTCAAATATTGTCCACAAATATGTCTAAATCTGTGTTGGTGAGCACTTCTCCTTTGCCGAGATAATCCATCCCACCTCACTGATGTGGCATATTAAGGTGCTGATTAGACAGCATGAATATTACACATATTTGCTAAACTGCAGAGGTGAAATAGGGGTATTAGTAGTTAACAGATTATGGGCCAAACTTCACTGAGTGATGATGGTAGAATAATTATAAAGGTCTTGACTAAAACAACATGCAAAGGAGTTTTCATTTTCTGCAATGGAAAAGTACTCGAACTAGTTACTTTTATCAGAAAGTAACTCTGTAATGTAACTGATTACTTTTTGAAGACCGAATTACTTAATGTAATTAGTTACTTTAAAAAGTAACATTCCCCAACACTGATATATAAATTATATACTGTGTGTGTGTGTATATATATATATATATATATATATATATATACATACATACAGTCGTGGCCAAAAGTTTTGAGAATGACACAAATATTAGTTTTCACAAAGTTTGCTGCTAAACTGCTTTTAGATCTTTGTTTCAGTTGTTTCTGTGATGTACTGAAATATAATTACAAGCACTTTATACGTTTCAAAGGCTTTTATCAACAATTACATGACATTTATGCAAAGAGTCAGTATTTGCAGTGTTGGCCCTTCTTTTTCAGGACCTCTGCAATTCGACTGGACATGCTCTCAATTAACTTCTGGGCCAAATCCTGTGCTCTGTGTGGGTGTGATCCAGATAGCAACCCATTCTTTCATAATCACTTCTTGAAGTTTGTCAGAATTAGTGGGTTTTTTTTGTCCACCCGCCTCTTGAGGATTGACCACAAGTTCTCAATGGGATTAAGATCTGGGGAGTTTTTAGGCCATGGACCCAAAATTTCAACGTTTTGGTCCCCAAGCCACTTAGTTATTACTAGGGCTGCAACTAACGATTATTTTGATAATCGATTAATGGGGCGATTATTTTATTCTTGATCTACTGTTATTCGCACCGTGTAATTTAAGCTAATCTAAAGTAGCGCCATTTAACTAATCACTATTGCTCATGAGGTGATTGCGCAATGGGATGCTAGCGAGTAGCAAGTGAACAGATCTAGCACGACTGTGCCAAAGTTAGCAAACAGTTTAAACTAAAGCACTTAAACTATACTGTACAACTTTTACACGATAAAGATATACAGTTTTTACTGACCCTGAGTTTTTTTTCGCCATCTGGAACACCAACATGTTTTCTTTTTAAGTGTTCGTGCTGACTGTGGTACTGCCATGCCATGAAAGCTCGGTCTTGCATAGCATGCAGGTTACCATCTTCTTAGAGGCGTTTCATGTAAATTGCTCCCATACCTTGGAGGACTTGGGGCGCACGCTTTTTTCCTGCAGACGCTTCTGTATCTGCCATTGTGCGAGCGGCTGTGTATCTGTGTGTATCTTTGTGTATTTGTGCATCTTGTGGTTGCGCTCCTCAGTAACATGAGCAGCCCAACTAATCGATAATGGCATTCGTTGACACAAAATTTCATTATCGATAATTGTCGATTTTATCGATTAGTTGTTGCAGCCCTAGTTATCACTTTTGCCTTATGGCACAGTGCTCCATCGTGCTGGAAAATGCATTGTTCTTCACCAAACTGTTGTTGGATTGTTGGAAGAAGTTGCTGTTGGAGGATGTTTTGGTACCATTCTTTATTCATGTAATATGTTTGTGTTTTTGGGCAAAATTGTAAGTGAGCCCACTTCCTTGGATGAGAAGCAACCCCACACAAGAATGGTCTCAGGATGCTTTATTGTTGGCATGACACAGGACTGATGGTAGCGCTCACCTTTTCTTCTCCAGACCATGCTTTTTCCAGATGCCCCAAACAATCGGAAAGCGGCTTCATCTGAGAATATGACTTTGCCCTAGTCCTCAGCAGTCCATTCACCATACATTCTGCAGAAGATCAATCTGTCCCTGATGTTTTTTTGGAGATAAGTGGCTTCTTTGCTGCCCGTCTTGACACCAGGCCATCTTCCAAAAGTCTTCGCCTCACTGTGCGTGCAGATGCGCTCACACCTGCCTGCTGCCATTCCTGAGCAAGCTCTGCACTGGTGGCACTCCGATCCCGCAGCTGAATCCTCTTTAGGACACGATCCTGTCCCTTGCTGGACTTTCTTGGACGCCCTAAAGCCTTCTTAACAAGAATTGAACCTCTTTCCTTGAAGTTTTTGATGATCCTATAAATTGTTGATTTAGGTGCAATCTTAGTAGCCACAATATCCTTGCCTGTGAAGCCATTTTTATGCAACGCAATGATGGCAGCACGCATTTCTTTGCAGGTCACCATGGTTAACAATGGAAGAACAATGATTTCAAGCATCACCCTCTTTTTAACATTTCAAGTCTGCCATTCTAACCCAATCAGCCTGACATAATGATCTCCAGCCTTGTGCTCGTCAACATTCTCACCTGAGAACATTGAGACGATTGACATGACAGCAATGAAATGCAGTGGAAAGGTTTTTTTGGGATTAAGTTAATTTTCATGGCAAAGAAGAACTATGCAATTCATCTGATCACTCTTCATAACATTCTGGGGTATATGCAAATTGCTATTATAAAAACTAAAGCAGCAACTTTTTCAATTTCCAATATTTATGTAATTCTCAAAACTTTTGGCCACGACTGTGTGTATATATATATATATATATATATATATATACACACAGTGGTGTGTGAAATTATTTGCCCCCTTCCTGATTTCTTATTCTTTTGCATGTTTGTCACACAATGTTTCTGATCATTAAACACATTTAACTATTAGTCAAAGACAACATAATTGAACACAAAATGCAGTTTTTAAATGATTGTTTTTATTATTTAGGGAGAAAAAAAATCCAAACCTACATGGCCCTGTGTGAAAAAGGGATTGCCCCCCTTGTTAAAAAATAACTTTTGGGAAGGTGCGTGTCCCATTACATCTGGCGTAAAAGTAACACAGCATTTCAGAAAAAGAACATCATACCAACAGTAAAATATGGTGGTGGTAGTGTGATGGTCTGGGGTTGTTTTGCTGCTTCAGGACCTGGAAGGCTTGCTGTGATAGATGGAACCATGAATTTAACTGTCTACCAAAAAATCCTGAAGGAGAATGTCCGGCCATCTGTTCGTCAACTCAAGCTGAAGCGATCTTGGGTGCTGCAGCAGGACAATGACCCAAAACACACCAGCAAATCCACCTCTGAATGGCTGAAGAAAAACAAAATGAAGACTTTGGAGTGGCCTAGTCAAAGTCCTGACCTGAATCCTATTGAGATGTTGTGGCATGACCTTAAAAAGGCGGTTCATGCTAGAAAACCCTCGAATAAAGCTGAATTACAACAATTCTGCAAAGATGAGTGGGCCAAAATTCCTCCAGAGCGCTGTAAAAGACTCGTTGCAAGTTATCGCAAATGCTTGATTGCAGTTATTGCTGCTAAGGGTGGCCCAACCAGTTATTACGTTCAGGGGCCAATTACTTTTTCACACAGGGCTATGTAGGTTTGGATTTTTTTTTCTCCCTAAATAATAAAAACCATCATTTAAAAACTGCATTTTGTGTTCAATTATGTTATCTTTGACTAATAGTTAAATGTGTTTGATGATCAGAAACATTTTGTGTGACAAACATGCAAAAGAATAAGAAATCAGGAAGGGGGCAAATAGTTTTTCACACCACTGTGTATATATATATATATATATATATATATATACACACACACACACCAGTCTAGAAGTGTTTGTACAAAACACCTTTTGCCCCATCACTAGTGGCTAAGCAGAGCTGGTGAACATATTTATTACTGAAGATATTTAATGAGAAACCACATGAAAATACTGAACTCTAAAACAATTCGAGCGAGTGGTTTAGCATCATCTCAGAGACATATAAAATAAATAAATAACATTTAATTCTAGAAGTGATTACTTAGGTAAAGACAACCTGATATCTTTAACTGTGTTTCATTTTCTACAGAAAAACCTAAACCTGTACTCACATCAGACCTTAATGGAGCTGCACTGACAGGAAACTCAGTGACTCTGACCTGTACACTGAAGCTGCAGTCTGCTGGATGGAAGTTTTACTGGATCACACCCACACAGAGCACTGAGACTGATACACACTCCTACACCATCAGATCAGTTAGAGTCTCTGATGGAGGTCAGTACAAGTGCAGAGCTGGAAGAGGAAACCCAGTATACTACACACACCACAGTGATGCACTCTGGGTAAATGTTACTGGTGAGTAAGAAACTTCCTCTAAGTAATTCTGCACAACACTGAATATATAAACACCATGTGATCAGCATCACAATACAGTAACATTTACACAGTTAGACACAGAGAAGTGTTTCCTGTAGATGATTGTATTAAAGTTAAATAGAGACAGTGTGAGCTGAGCTGGAAATCAGGTGGAACTAGTTTAGCTCAATTTAAATTTATTCAATTTATTGAATCTATTCCATTTTTAAATTAACACCTGTTAGTACTTGATTAAAAAATAAGTTGAAGTTGTGTATTTATTATTTTTTTCCCTTTCTTACAGAGATTAAACCTGTGGTGATTATAAAACCTTATACACAGGTGTACAGAGGAGAGACAGTGACTTTTAGGTGTAACATACAGACAGGAGACACTGAGTGGACATACAGCTGGTATAAGAATGATAACACAAAACTACAAGACACAACACAGGAGTTGATCATCAGCTCAGTTAGAGACTCTGACGGGGGTAAATACACCTGCAGAGGGAGGAGAAGAGACTCTCAGCTCTCACAGATCAGTGATCCTGTTACACTCTCTGTATCAGGTGAGTGTGTGTGTGTGTTTGCTATTACTTACAGTACAGTATGTTGTAGTTGTTATTATTTATAAATGTACAAATTATCTAATTTTAGATTTTGTTTTAGATTGCGTCACATGAAAAAAAAGTCTTATTATAATGATTACAACTTCTGTTATCGGTTTACTTTAAATTTTCACATTGTTATTTTAATGTAACCAAAACATTTAATTTGTAAAATGACTAAATCTTATTAGCTGTTCTGATTGGTCTACCAATGTCCTCAGCTATTACAGCCTAAATTCTTGGAGTGTTGGGACATTTTTAAAATTTAAATAAAATAAAAACTAAAAGATTCGCCTGTGTCACAGCTGGACCGTGATTCGCTCTTCGCCAAGCAGAAGGGCCCCACCCAGCGCTCGCGGGCACTGCTGCAAGACTTTCGGGTGGGGGCACCTATGGGGCATATGGGCGTGGACACTCACAGCCAGGGGCGAGATTTTGCTGCTGGAGAGCAGGTATGGGTGTGTTCCTCCGGAAGGAAGAGGGGGCTCTCGGCCAAGCTTATGTCCCACTGGGTGGGCCCCTGTACAGTAATTGCTCGGCTCTCCGATATCATCTACTGGGTGCGGTTGGCGGGGCGGACACGAGTTGTGCTCCACCGGGACCGTCTTGCGCCTTACCAGCCGCACGCCGACGAAACGTCGAACTCTGTGGAGGCCGGACCGCCTCAGGACAATGTTCGCGCTCATCCCTCACCTGCCAAAGTACGCCGGCGTTTCCAACGCCAGCGCCGACCGCTTCCACGCCTCCGAAACGAAGTTCGTCAAGGTGACCAGGGACGGTCACAGCTCGGGTGGGGGCAGTGTGGCGTGGGTGGGGCGGTGGCTGACGACCAGCATGCCTTGCGGGGATGTCGGTGTGTTCACCATGTTGGGGAAAGGTTTTTGGGTTAGTGGCTTCGGCCCTGTTTTTGTGTGGTGTGTGTGTGACGTGTGGAATGTGCTCTGGTTCAAGCTTAGGCTGAATTGGAGGTATAGGCTTTGTGTCACTGCGTGTACAAAATAAAGTACTCCCAGCCATTGCATTAAACAGCAAGTAAGCTCATCTGTCTTTCTAACATCATTTCCGGTGGTAAAATGCCTGCAGCTGAATCCTCTTTAGGACACGATCCTGTCCCTTGATGGACTTTCTTGGATGCCCTAAAGCCTTCTTAACAAGAATTGAACCTCTTTCCTTGAAGTTCTTGATGATCCTATAAATTGATGATTTAGGTGCAATCTTAGTAGCCACAATATTCTTGCCTGTGAAGCCATTTTTATGCAACGCAATGATGGCTGCACACGTTTCTTTGCAGGTCACCATGGTTAACAATGGAAGAACAATGATTTCAAGCATCACTCTCCTTTTAACATGTCAAGTTTGCCATTCTAACCCAATCAGCCTGACATAATGATCTCCAACCTTGTGCTCGTCAACATTCTCACCTGAGTTAACAAGACGATTACTGAAATGATCTCAGCAGGTCCTTTAATGACAGCAATAAAATGCAGTGGAAAGGTTTTTTTGGGATTAAGTTAATTTTCATGACAAAGAAGAACTATGCAATTCATCTGATCACTCTTCATAACATTCTTGAGTATATGCAAATTGCTATTATAAAAACTAAAGCAGCAACTTTTCCAATTTCCAATATTTATGTAATTCTCAAAACTTTTGGCCACGACTGTGTGTATATATATATATATATATACACACCAGTCTAGAAGTGTTTGTAAAAAACACCTTTTGCCCCTTCACTAGTGGCTAAGCAGAGCTGGTGAACATATTTATTACTAAAGATATTTAATGAGAAACCACATGAAAATATGTACTGAACTCTAAAACAATTCGAGCGAGTGGTTTAGCATCATCTCAGAGACGTATAAAATAAATAAATAACATTTAATTCTAGAAGTGATTAGTTAGGTAAAGACAACCTGATATCTTTAACTGTGTTTCATTTTTTTACAGAAAAACCTAAACCTGTACTCAGGTCAGACCTTAATGGAGCTGCACTGACAGGAAACTCAGTGACTCTGACCTGTACACTGAAACTGCAGTCTGCTGGATGGAAGTTTTACTGGATTAAAGACACACAGAGCACGAAGACTGACACACACTCCAACACCATCAGATCAGTTAGAGTCTCTGATGGAGGTCAGTACAAGTGCAGAGCTGGAAGAGGAAACCCAGTATACTACACACACTACAGTGATGCACTCTGGGTAAATGTTACTGGTGAGTAAGAGACTTTCTCTAAGTGATTCTGCACAACACTGAACATGTGAGCAGCGACACAACATAACTCTTTTAGCCAAATCATCTGCTGACACTCAGTGTTCATGAAGATGCATCATGAAGGATAAAAATATTGATAAAACAGGTCTGTAAAATGATCAGTAATGTGCTTTAAAACCATGAAACTCATAAGTCATTAAAAGTACAATTTCAATGAACTGTTCATTAGTTCTTTAGTTTTGGATCATATTAGTTGTATTAGTAAATTATAAAATTAAACTTTTTACCAGACTACAGTGTAATGGCATTTGGTAATATAAAGACATTAAAACCATTTTAATGTAACAGTAAATATAATGTAACTTTCAATTTCTCACCGAAAAAAAATGCCTGTTTTCATTTATCCAAAGTGAGGTTTGCTTCTCCAACTTACTGAGCAGTAGAGTTAATTATCGTATGAATGCACAGATTTTGCATCTTTTGTACCTGTGTACCTATGAGCCCCCCGCCCCTCCCCCCATATAGAGAAAAAGCATCACAAATAATGAACTACTTGAGTAGATGTGTGATATTTTCTATTCTCTCAAGATTTTACTGTACTTCAAGTGGTGTATAGTATAGCGAACACGTATATAAAGAATATAAAGTTGTAGCGAACACATTTAGTCGATTAAACACACTGATGTAAAGAGTCAGCTCCATTGTGTCTTTGTAATCTGTCTCAAAATATCTATTTATAAGCAGGCAAATATAAAGCATATGCTAAGTGATTAATGGTGACATACACATGAACTAATTTAATTTGAACTGAAAATGATAAAATATGCATAGTCACTCATATTTAAGTTATAGTGCGCACACACAACTTAAAAAACAAACAAATATACTGTATAAACATTAAATAACCAGTGTCCTGCCTTCAACCAGTGAAAACGTAAACACCTTTGCGTCTCACCAATTCATAATAAATTAATTTTTAAACGCTCGGGTCCAAACTGAATAAAAAAAAATTAAAATGTTGATGAACACAAGTCAACATATAAAGAGTTAAAATAATGAAAAAAAATATAGCAACTTAGAAACAAAAATAAAACCTGGCAGATTAATGGACATTTGGAAATGGATATTTTTCTTTTATGTATTAAGTGAATCTGTTTATAGTGTAATAAAATTACACCCGGTCAGTTATTTCTATTATGGTTGTGTATCTTTTAACTTTAGTTTCTTGTTCTCTTGCTGACACTCAGTGTTTATAAAGATGAACATTTTAGATAACACACTGTAATTCAGACATGAGTTAATAATGTAGAAGATGTGAATTTTACATTATCAGCGGAATTGTAAGTAATCGTCTCCCCTGCTGGGTGAATACACACACGCGCGCACACTCAGAAACTTTGCAAGCACTAAAACCAGGGGCATAGCAAGCTTTTCAAAAGTGTGGGGGATGAATGTGGTTTGTTTGTTAACAATAAAATTGATAAATACAATGACAAAAGGGTACAAAATGTATTAACATACAAGATATAAAAAGCTTTTAATTTAAATGAGTGATAGTGATACTAGATGATACTAAAAACACACTCAGAACACACTTGCTAGTCTTGCTAAAGATTTAGAATCAGAAATGCTTAATTAATCTGAGGGAGAAATTATTTTGTTACTCCAAATATACAGACAACATTTCATACAAACAACATACTGTATATTCAGAACAAAAATATAAACAACTATGTACATATATAAATGCAACCAACAACAACAAAAACTGACCAAATAATATATGACCAACGATATCTCTCATTTAAAAGAACCAAAAGCTTTCTTTCTGCTCTCCTTACAAGAGACAAACTGCTCAGCAACCTTTTTTCTGTTTCCCCTGTCCAGCTTGTCTTTATGTACATCTTAATGATACTGCGTGACAAAAGGACAGTGGGAAGCTTGATAGTGGCATGGGTCTGACAGGACTGTGACTGCTACATTTTGCTTACTTGCAGATAAGCAAGTAAGCAATGAAGATATAAAACAAAAAAAGGCCTCACAAAAAGCTTTTTCTAAATAATAATAATATAAACAAAAGTATAATAATATAAATAATAGTAAAAATAATTTAACAATTTACTGTTTTAAAAATTAAAATATTATACACATTAAAATAATATTCTTCCATATTCAACAGCTATGCAAACTGACATTATTTCTCACTTTTTACTCCTCACAGATACAATCAAACACAACAGGCAAGTCAGCTAATGAACAAACAATGCTCAAAATATCAAAATCAATTGCACTGGCAATAAACCCATAAATACATTGCTTAGCATTGTCAATTATTCTCTCCTCATCATTGCATGCCACACATATAACCGAATTTAGCTAAGTTAGCTACTGAACACTATCCCAATTAGCAATTGCCATTAGTCTAAAAAACGAAATATAATACAGAAAACATTCGACATGTCAACAAAACATAAACAGAACATCTTCCCAAACATATATCAAGCTTAAAAACCTCAAAAGCGTAAACATTTAAAGTACCTGGAAAACTGAGATGTAAATAATCATAACAACCATAAGTTCCCGCCTCCTCTGCACGAGCTGACCGATAAATCTAACACACCAAGAGAAGCGGGACTTAAGGCAGAACAGCCAATCATCAGCCGGTGTCATGTTTGAGAGGGAGGGGAGAGGAGAGCTGAAGCGAGCGTAGACACAGAGCGGCCAGAGAAACGGAGGAGCGAATACGAAGGCGTTTGTTCAAAACTGCGGGAAAACTGTAGAAAAAGTGTGGGTGTTGAACCCTCTCACCGGGAAAAGTGTGGGTGTTAAAACACCCACATCCCCCACGGGTGCGACGCCCCTGACTAAAACCCAGCAGGGGAGACAATAGGTAAACGGTTAATTTTTAAACGGTTTTAAAATCAGTCTCTTCGTTAATGTGTGTGTGTGTGTGTTTTCCATTATGTGTCCATTATTTCCTATGGGAAAATTTAATTTGGTTTACGAGTGTTTTGGAATACAGCCCACTTCCTAAACGAATTATGCTCGTAATCCGAGGTTCCACTGTCTAATGTTTGTCCTGTTTGTCTGTTTACTTTTGATTTTCACTTTCCTCTGTTAAAGTAAACTAATCATTTAATTTGTAAAGAATCACTACAGAATATGTAAACTTACTGCATATAAACTGTATACAAGTTACGACACTAACATTTACAATGAACAGTAACTCTAAATGCTTAATTAGGCACAAAGATTAGACTAACACACACACACACACACACACACACACACACACACACACACACACACACACACACACACACACACACACACACACACACACACACACACACACACACACACACACACACACACACACACACACACACACACACACACACACACACACACACGTGGCTCTCATCTCTTTGCCCTCTGCCTTTTCTTTCTCCTGTCAACACAAAGAGTGACCAAATAATGGTTAGCAATGTGGCCTTTCACCTCCAGGGGTGAGGGTTCGATCCCCAATTCGGGTCTGTGTGGGTGGAGTTTGCATTTTCTCTCTGTGCTTAGTGGGTTTCCTCCAGGTTCTCCAGTTTTCTCACACAATGAAAAGACATTCAGATTAGGATAAGTGACATTCCTAAATTGCCCATAGTGTACGTGTGTGTGCGTGTGCATGTGTGTGTTTGTGTGCGTGTGTGTGCACGCCCTGTGATTGATGGCACCCTGTCCTCATGCTTAAAGTCAGTATGTCTTTAATGACGTCAACTCAAGTCATGAGCATCATTCATCTGTTCAACATGTCAGACTTTTTTAAAGCGTGAACATAGTGAATAAAAAACTGGATTCTCTTTTTGTTTCTTTTGTGCTTGAACTAAATGTTTTTTTTGTTATTAGAATATTTAAAAATAAGCTAATTGTTGGCTTTAGGTCTACATGATATATGGTTACATGTACTGAGTGTGTGTTTGAATCGCACACTGTCAGAACACACACCTGTGCTCATTTAACACACACATGCACATCTACTGTACACAGCTCTAGTGAAAAAAACAATTAAGTAAAAATACAGCCTGGTAAATGTGTAAGTGTTGAGGTCCGGTAGTGATGAGAAATTTACCTGTGAAGAAGAAACAGAATAAACAGAGGATTCACAAATCATTTCATTCACTGATACTGATTTTATTACATTTTCTGCAGCACATGATCAGACTATTTAATCTTTAATCAGATATTTAATTGTTACAGACATTATTGTTAGATAGATGATTATGTCAAGATCTCCACCATGATTTCTCAGTATAAGAAGACGAGATCTTGAGCCCTGAATAGAGTTTTATTTTATATATGAACACAGATGTGTAGATTTAACACAATGTTTATAATCATCATGTGTAAAGGAAAACTATCAGTAAACACAGAGAGCTTTACACCTCAGTTTAATCAGGAATTTCATTATGACGACATCGTGTTAAATACAGATTGTATAGGAGACGTACGGTGGCCCAGAAGGTCAAGACACATCTCTGTGTGTGTGTGTGTGTGTGTGTGTGTGTCCCACAATTGTGTGTATAGTTTCTCTTGTGTGTGTGACGCTCTGTTACGTGTGCTCATTATGTACATTTATTTATGTGTTTGTCTGTAAGGTGGCGACACTACACTGATTTATTCACTTTTAGACAAAACATAATACTATTTCTAAAGTTTCCCAATATGTCTTTCAGTAAAGATTTGCATTTTGTGTTCTATGTTTCCAAAATAATTTTTGCTTCATACACACATTAAGATAAATTGATATAGAGAGATTAGAGAGTTACATCATCACATAGCAGTTATTGTCTGACTCTCACTTTGATATTATTGATGCTTTACATTTAATATCTCTATAGATTTTCATTCACATTATTTAAATAACTTAAACATTCATAAACAATGTGACATTAGTCCTGATGTGTTTAGTGCCATGACTGAGAGAGTAATAGTGTTTTACTGTAGAGGTGATTTGTGTAGTAAAGACTACTTCACATTCTGATACTGTATTTAATTTCTAACAGAAAAACCTAAACCCGTGGTCACATCAAGTCCTAAAGGAGACGTCCTGACAGGAAACTCAGTGACTCTGACCTGTACACTGAATGTGCAGTCTGATGGATGGAAGTTTTACTGGATCACACCCACACAGAGCACTGAGACTGAGACTGAAACGCACTCCTACACCATCAGATCAGTTAGTGTCTCTGATGGAGGTCAGTACAGGTGCAGAGCTGGAAGAGGAAACCCAGTCTACTACACACACTACAGTGATGCACTCTGGGTAAAGGTTACTGGTGAGTAAGAGACTTTCTGTTTAGTGATTCTGCACAACACTGAACATGTGAGCAGCGTCACAGTATGGCAACATTTACACAGATACACACAGATTTTTTTAGTTAAATTTCTTTTTCATCAAGAAACTTCTAAAAAGAGAAATCTAATTGTCAGGTACTGCTGAAATATCAGTGTCTTTTACCTTTAGTTTCTTGTTCCCTTGCTGACACTCATGCAGCATCTTATGGAGGATAAACATGCTTTTAACAAAAGGCTGTAAAATCATGACCTTAAAATATGTAATACATTTAAAGTACAATTTAGGAAAATTCTATTAAACCAATGCACTGTTCATTAATTTTTTAATCATATTAGTCGTATTATAGTAAATTATTAAATTAATCCTTTTTCCAGACTACATAAATACAGTAATGACATTTAATAATATAAAGACATTAAGACAATTTTAATATAACAGTAAATGTAATGTAATGTAAATTTAACTTTCCCACAAAATAAATGTCTGTGTTTTAATTTTATCCTACAGTAAGTGAGCTCTGCTTCCTCAACTCACTGATCAGTAGAGTTAATTATCTTATGAATGCATTTTGTCCCTTTGCAGCTTTTAAAGCTCATGTGTGGTATTTGCTGTTCTTACAAGATTCTACTGTACTTTAAGTGGTGTACACAGGGCTGTGTGACCTTTTGAGGGGAATGTGCTAAAACTGAAAAAAGGGCACCCCCCCCCCTCAACCCATCCACAAACCCCTCCACCACCAAAAAAAATAACACACAATAATATTCTTATATTATATTTAATTACTATTAATAACTTTTATACGGATAATATATAGGCTACATATAGAGGGTATCTTTTAAACTAATTACAACAACACTCTTCTGTGAGCCATGTGTTTGAAGATGTTTATGACCTCACTGTGATCCACTGGGATGTTCCTCTCAATGGCTACAAGGAGATACACCATTATAATGACATATGACAAAGGCATTTAAAGACCTTTTAATTTCTAAATTATATTTTACGATAGCTTGGCATTATACAGTGCAAATACACCTGGCCTTTTAGTAAAGTTTTACCAATTTGCGTCCTGGGTGGTTGTCTGTGTATTGTTTGCCCTGTGTTTGTGAATTGGCTGTGCACTCTCTCTTATTTAGTTGTGTAGGATGTTAATTTTTTTTCTTTGCTTTGTATACATGCAGATTACATTCTGCATGATAAAATATATAGAATGCACAGTGACCTAATGATTCTCATCTCATTGTGTAAAGTTTTTTTTTTATTTAATACAACATTATTACAGTAGTAAACCATGTTTTTCTATGTTTATACATGTGAAGACGAGCGGGGAGTATACAATACGAGACTTTTTAAAAAATCTAGCCAGCAAACACATGCATAATATAATAGCATCGTAAACTTTAACCTACAGTACCATGCTGTGTGACCATAGACTATATAATATGATGTAATGTTAATAAATTACATCATGTAATTTACATGCATCAGCACATTCAGCAGATAGCCATAAAATCAAAATAGAAATTTCTTATAATATATTTTACAGAGCTGACAAGGATCACTCGGTTGCTTTGTGTCAAACTCAAATGCAGTTACACCGCAGGTTTTTGACCAGCGAATGTGTGCAATTTGTCCATCTTTAAAACCACGACATCACATTACGTCAACATTACACCGGTGTGGTGATGCATTATATAACCCTTTTATAGACATACTAGTGTTTATTTCATAAAGACAACATTGCACTTATTCATACAACAAGATATTTTACCGTTACAAGACGAAGACCTTCATCTGCTTCTGCTCTATGACTCTGATGTGCTAAAGCGTAAGTTCGCGGCGCTCAGGGGGCGGAGTTGTGTCACTTTTTAATGCCTTTAATTGGTTAAATATTTGGTAAAAAGACAAACAGACGTAAAGAACCTACGTAAAGACGTAGAGAACCTCTGCTGGGACTAATGAAGATACAGGAGTCAGCTATTGGTAATAAATATTATTCAGTATGTTGTTCAAATTAAGCAGAGCTGTTACTAATATCACCAAGGCAGCAAACTTCAGTGAAGGAAAAAAACAGTACTGATCTTAGTATCTAATACTGTATATAAGTCTGTACTCTCACACAGTGTAGAATAAAAACATCCTAACAGGGCATGTTACATCTTAACATAGAACCCCTTTGATATCACCTTCACAATTCTTGTATCCATTGAACTTGTGAGTTTTTGGACAGTTTCTGCTTGAATTTCTTTTCAGGATGTCAAAATAGCCTCCCAGAGCTGCTGTTTTGATGCAAACCGCCTCCCACCATTATAGATCTTTTGCTTGAGGATGCTCCAAAGGTTTTCAATGGGTTTGAGGTCAGGGGAGGATGGTGGCTACACCATGACTTTCTCATCTTTTATTCCCATAGCAGCCAATGACACAGAGGTATTCTTTGCAGCATGAGATGATTGCACATGTCGTGCATGAAGATGATTTTGTTACCGAAGGCACGGTTCTTCTTTTTGTACCATGGAAGAAAGTTGTCAGTCAATATACTTTGCAGAGGTCATTTTCACTCCCCATGATTCTGTCCCAAAACATGACTCCGGCACCTCCTTGTTGACGTGGCAGCCTTGTTGAACATGATGGCCAGCCACCAACCATCCACTAGTCCATCCATCTGGACCATGCACGACACTCATCAGTAACCAAGACTGTTTAAAAATTAGTCTTCATGTATGCCAGAGCCCACTGCAACCGTTATTGCTTGTGAGCATTGGTTAGGGGTGGCTGAATAGTAGGTTTATGCACAACTGCAAGCCTCTGAAGGATCCTACACCTTGAGGTTCACGGGACTCCAGAGGCACCAGCAGCTTCAAATACATGTTTGCTGCTTTGTAATGCCATTTTAGCAGCTGCTCTCTTAATCCGATAAATTTATCTGGCAGAAACCTTCCTTATTCTGCCTTTATCTGCACGAACCCGTCTGTACACTGAATCAGCCACAAATGTCTTCACACTACGATGATCAAACTTAAGTTTTCATGAAATATAAAATTTTTTAATCCTCGTCCAAGGCATTGCACTATGTAACGCTTTTCGGCAGCAGAGAGATCCTTTTTCTTTCCCATATTGCTTGAAACCTGTGGCCTGCTTAATAATGTGGAACAACCTTCTTCAGTACTTTTCCTTTGATTGCAAACTAATTATCACACATTTCTGAGATTAATTCCAGCGATCCAAAGAGCCTCGAGACACAACACCATCCATGAGTTTAATGTAAAAACTAAACATTTAATGTTTATGACACTTACATCAAATTTGCATAATAATTTGAAACGCGGTGTAGGCGTAAAACCATATTGCTGCTCACAAATGCTCACCTCTGCCCTTAACCTAGCTTCCACTACTCTTTCCCACAGCTTCATTGTCTGGCTCATTAGTTTTATACCTCTATAATTGCCACAGCTTTGCACATCTCCCTTGTTCTTAAAAATTGGCACCAATACACTTCTCCTCCATTCCTCTGGAATTCTCTCACTCTCCAAGATCTTGTTAAACAAACTGGTCAGAACTCTACTGCCACCTCTCCTAAGCACTTCCATACCTCCGTAGGTATGTCATCAGGACCAACAGCCTTTCCACTCTTCATCCTCTTCAACGCCCTTCTCACCTCACTTTTACTATTTGCTACTTTCTGCTTCACAACAGTCACCTCTTCTACTCTTTGTTCTCTTTCGTTTTTCTCATTCATCAACTCTTTAAAGTACTCCTTCCATCTTCCCATCACCCTCCTGGCATCTGTCAGGACATTTCCATCTGTATTTAATCACTCTAACCTGCTGCACATCCTTCCCATCTCTATCTCTCTGCCACGCCAACTTGTACAGATCCACCTCTCCCTCCTTACTGTCTAGCCTAGCATACAAGTCCTCATATGCTCTTTGTTTAGCCTTTGTCACCTCTACCATCACCTTACGCTGCATCTCCCTGTACTCCTGTCTACTTTCTTCAGTCCTCTCAGTGTCCCACTTCTTCTTAGCTAGCCTCTTTCCCTGTATACACTCCTGGACTTCCTCATTCCACCACCAAGTCTCCTTGTCCACTTTTCCCTTACCTGATGATACACCAAGTACCCTCCTACCTGTCTCCCTGATTCCATTGTCTGTAGTTGTCCAGTCAACTGAAAGCACCTCCTGACCACCCATAGCCTGTCTCAACTCCTCCCTGAAGACAACACAACATTCTTCCTTTCTCAGCTTCCACCACTTTTTCCTCTGCTCTGCCTTTGTCCTCTTCACCTTCCTCACCACCAGGGTTATTTTACAACACCATTCTATGTTGTCTGGCTACACTCTCCCCTACAAACACTTTGCAGTCACTGATCTCTTTCAGATTACAACGTCGACACAAGATGTAGTCGACCTGAGTGCTTCTGCTTCCACTCTTATATGTCACCCTATGGTCCTGCCTCTTCTGGAAGAAAGTATTTACTACTGCCATTTCCATCCTCTTTGCAAAGTCCACCACCATCTGTCCCTGTGCTCATTCCTGTCCTGAAGACCACTGAGCAATAAAGGTTTTAATGTGAATGCAAAAACAAGATATTACAATTTATTATTAATAAATGAGTTTAAACATGACATGCTGCAGCCATAATGCAGATCAATAAATTACAGAACTTTTAGTCTTTTAGCAACCAGAAAGAATGTGGAAAAAATACAAAATTACAAAGAGACTAATATGGAGTAGTATCCAGTTAGGTGTGTGTGTCCATTTCCTTGATGTTAAGAACTCTGATTGTATATGTGAAACTTGTTCTATGTGAAACTCCTAAACCTGAACTCAGATCAGACCTTAAAGGAGCTGCACTAACAGCGACAAAACTCAGTGATTTTGTCCAGTACACTGTCTCAGTCTGCTGGATGGAAGTTTTACTGGATCACACCCACACAGAGCACTACTTTATCAGCTTAGTCAGTGTTTCTGATAGAGGTCAGTACAGATGCAGAGCTGGAACAGGAGACCCAGTCTATTACACAGATAACAGTGATGCACTCTAAGTAAATGTTACTGGTGAGTATGTAACTGCACTAGACAAAACAGTAGTTTGAGCTTTTATACTAAACCACTAAATGAAACAAATCAAACAAACTACAGAGATATGTAGCTGTTTACATGGATGCTGATTTGTTAATAGGAGCTTTTAAATGATTAAATAATCCAATCAGAATATAACTTTTTGACATAAAGTGATTCTGCCCACAGTGAAGTGTTTAAGCTGTTAGAAATATAACCTCCCCCCTCTAACTTGAAGGTGAGGTTAGGCTTCATTAGCATAGCATTAGCCCTAATTCCTAGCCACAGTTTCTATATTCATAGTCATTTTTGTGCATTGTGTTTGTTTTATTTAATGATGTTTAAACGCCACCTTAATAAACCACCATCTGCATGTGCATCCTGAGGCTAGAAACTAGTGCTAATGCTACTCAACACGAGATACAAACAGTGAACAAAACCAGCAAACTCAACAGTACAATGGAACTGAACAGACAGAACAGAAGTGAACAGACAAAGACCCAACTCGAGCACAGTCTATGTAGACAGGTTAATCAACTAAACTAGGTGTTTACTATAACAACATGGCTAGTGTGCAGTGTATGCTGGGAAATGCAGCCCTGAGGTAAACCTCTACATTAAAAGTCTTGAAACAAACGTAACAAAACACAAGACAAACACAAAACAGGACAAATATTAGAGTATCCTAACATTCAGTCTCATCTATGATTGGTTAGGCACTTTACTATGTCTGAAAAATGAGCCTATAGTGACCCTTCCTCAGCTAGATATTCAGTGGATGAAAGTTCGAAGTAAAGATTGGTGGAAGAAAGCTTTGGCAAAGTTTTCTCCCCTGTTGGAGATGATGTGTTTACAGGACATGGCTAAAATGTATATATCGAATGAATTCTCAAAGGTTTACAGCACCTGTTTCATTCTGATTTAAAAAATTATTCGGGCCCAGACTGTCTGATTTAAATGTTTAAGTCGTCCATGACTGTTCATGACATATAAAAGAAAGGTAGAATAGAATAAAAAGGCAGAAAGATAGAAAGATTTTACTGCGATAGGAAAAAAGGAAAATAAAAATTTAAAAATTTGGGACAAATTTATAAATATAAAAGTATTAATCTACAATCATTCTGATCTGATTCAAATATTAGGGTCTATGTAAATGCACTTAGTGAAAAGACTGTGTGTGTGTGTGTGTGTGGATACAGTGTGCAATAATTCAGAAAAGTAGGCCTGTGTTTTTGTGATTTTAGTTTAGGTGCAATGCAGCATTTGTGATTTTTTTAATTATTGCTTGTTTGTTTTATGACCATATATCACAATTCGATATATGACTGTTCAAGACATAAAAAAAGCAAGATAGAACATTATAAAAAGACAGAAAGAAAGATTTTACTGCAATAGGAAAAAAGAAAAATGCTAATTTAAAAATGCCAAAATTTGGGATAAATATATAAAACATTACATTACCACCTTCAACTAATTACACCAAGCTACCCAGATAACAAAACTACTTTGGCCCTGATCTAGCCCAGACATTTCCCAAGATCTGCAACAAACCTGACAAAAAGATTTGACCCATTTTATTTTACAACAATTCAAATAAGACACAAATCTGTAATGCACATCTGATATAAATTTGAGCCAGAGCTTTTATGTCCTGAAGCTGTCTTTCTAAACCTGCATAAGCCCTGTGATTAAGAATGGCACTGGTAACTAATATTATGTGGCACGCATGCGCTTCTTGTTTTCACGGTGCATGTCACAAGATCACAACTTGGCCAATGTTTTTTCTCTCTCTTGTGCTGCAGACTTGTGGGTAATCGTCTCCCCTGCTCGAGTCTCTTACTCGTTTAATCAACATCTGTGCAAGCGTGTACTCTTTACTACAGCGCCGTGACCACGTGTGTGCGTGTAAAGCATCTTTTATTGTGTGTGTGTGTGTGTGTGAAGCAAGTCTCATTAGAAAGATTACAGATCCATTTTATCTCTCTCTCAATCTACACTGTTTTACGGAGCCCTGGAAGTCACCTAGAGGAGAAAAAAAATAATCTGTGGCAACAGTTTTATAATTTGTGCCCTCAGTTTAATAATCCGTTCCCACAACTTCTTAAACTGTTCCCTCAGTTTAATTATCCGTGCACTCAGATTTTGTAATCCGTACCCACAAATTCATAATTCTGTGCCCACGCTTTTGCAATCTGTTCCCACAGGCTTGTACACAGACTCCTTTTAGAAGAACAGGAAGCTTCCTGAATCTTATTATCCTATTTATTATGGATTGTTAAGTGTAATACACCGAACTGTCTTACAGCATGCTTACAGTTATTCTCTAGCTATCAATTGTAGCAGCTTTGAGGTAGAATACTGTGATTTAATAAGAATGATTTGCATTAAAATCTTGTGATAATCAGTACATTATTATAATTATTATTGTTGTTATTATTATTATTATTATTATTATTATTATTATTGAGATTATTATTAAATGAGGCAAAAAGCAGTTAGTCAACAGTCTGTCATAAAACACAAATCCGGGTTTATTAAATATTAATAATAATTATTTGTATTTTATAATGATAAAAGATTACATTTAAGTACACTTATTATAAATTAATTCAGAAATGCTTTATTTATAAATAACCTGAAAATTGGTCCAAATCTGTCTATCCTATAGGGTGAGGAAAAAGTAAGTTCAAGGTGGATGGAAGCCTAAGGGTAGACAGAGACTGTCATTGCAATTCGTATGATGTATATAAACCGTAAGATGCTGAATTGACTTATTTACTTTTACCTTTTAAAGTCGGAAAAACACATTTCCAAAACTATAATAGGTTATTTATAAATTTATATAGTTATAATAATAATAATAATAATATTAATAATTGTAACGTGCTGATTATCACAAATTATCACAGTATTTTAATGCAAATCATTCTTATTACCTTATAGCTGCTACAATTAATATCTAGAGAATCACTGTAAGCATGCTGTAAGAGAGTTTGATGTATTACACTTAATAATCCACAATAAAACAATATGTAATAAGATTTATTAACTTTTATTAGCGCTTTCTGTTCTTTTAAAAGGAGTCTGTGTACAAACCTGTGGGAACAGATTGCAAAAGCGTGCGCACAGAATTATGAATTTGTGGGTACGGATTACAAAATCTGAGTGCACAGATAATTGAGGGAACAGTTTAAGAAGTTGTGGTAACGGATTATTAAACTGAGGGCACAAATTACTAAACTGTTGCCACAGATTTTTATTTTTATTTTTTTTCTCCTCTAGGTGACTACCGGGGCTCCGTACTGTTTAGACACTGTGCCTCCTCCTCTTGCCTGCACACAGAGGAGCTGTCCAAGGTGCTGAAAGGTCTCTGAAAAGTGGTGGCAAAAAGTACTCAAAAGTGAAATTCAATGTTTTAATGAAACTATGACAGTTATTTAAAAAAAATTCAATTTAAATGATATTCAAGAATTAATATTTAATATTAAATCCTTAATTATTTAAAACCTGCTATATTGCTGGGAATTGAGTCAAAAAGTATACTGTGGTATCACTTCATACTGAAAGCAAGCAGATCTGCACTCTCATCTGCTGAGTGTCCAACATGATATTTGCACGAATCTAAAGTAATTTTCTTTAAAATGCCCTAGTTTTAGTCATTCATATGCAGAGATGGAGACCTCGGCTTCAGAAAGTAAAAGTCCTGTCACATACAGTGTTTGTTCTAGGTATTGACCTAAACCAGCATATTCTAATTTTCTTCTCTTCAACCAGATAAGCAATTAGAAGCAATGAAGCAATTAGTGACAACACCTTTTTTGTGCACAGGGATAATTACAGTGGGAGTCAAACGTTTACACACACTGTAGCTAAATACATTTTAAATCAATTCCTAAAATTGAATCCTAATTAACATTCCCTGTCTTAGACCAGTTAGGATCACTGGTTTATTTTTAGAATGTGAAATGTCAAGAACAATAGTAGAGAGATATATATTTATTTGGACTATTATTTCTTTCATTACATTCCCAGTGGGTTTAAAGTTTATATTTCTGTACACAGGTTGAGTTAGTATTTGGAAGCATTGCCTTAAAACAGTTTAACTTACTTGAAATGTTTGAGAAAGACTCGCTGGAATTTTAAGCCCATTCCTTGTGATAGAACTGGTGTAACTAAGTCAGGTTTATCGGCCTCCTTACTCACACATGCTCTTTTAGTTCTGCCCATAATTTTTTCCCCTATTGGATTGTGGCTAGAGCCACTCCAACACCTCAACTTTATTGCCATTAATCCATTTTTGCTATGGGGTCATTGTTACACATCTAAATAAAGTTTATATAAATTTGCAGTAAGCAAAAAAATAAATAAAAATTCTTTAAGCATATGTTGAGTTTACATGAAGCTAAACACGAGCTACTTCATCTTTAAACCAGAGAAACAAGATGAAAGATTATGATAGGGTAGCAAGTCAGACTCAATAATTATCACTTTATTTATTAAAGCCCACTTTAGACACTTTACAGTCAGCAAATTATCTATAGGCTGTAACTAACCTGCCAGGTGACTGTCATTAACCAGCCTCTTAACTAATTGTCATGAACCCCTGTTAATCTTTTTTGGTTGTTGTTCCCACGCTGTCATGTATCTCTACATGAGGTCATGTTTTCCCAGGCTGTCATGCTTTTTTCCACGCCTCCATACCTCCCCTTCCACACACTAGTTCCCCATTCACTAACAAATTTCTCACGGCATTTAAAGAAGCGCAGCACGCTTCCTCACTGCCAGATTATTGTGAGCTCCAGAGGCCAGTTCTCTCGTGTTTATTTTCTATGATTCATATGAACCTCAACCAAGTATTTCTTTTACGGATTTCGCGTATCATTCGCAGCTTTGGATTTGCTTATTCTGGCTTTAATTGCTTCACGGACACCGACTCACACTTCACCCCTCAACTTCACTATAGTTTGCTATCACGGACTAGTACTTATTAGAATCCACTTCTGTTTTTACATTGCATAACAGCACTCAGCGGCGATCGCTCCCATCAAAGTTTACTGGTGAGTCTCGCTGCATTAAAACATCAGAGCTTTAACTGAGAGTTGCACCTCTAGCCGCCACGCCCATTACAGTCCCCTGTTTTACTATACAGGTGTATCACGGACTAACTGACACTGAGCACTGCTCATCCTTTCTACAGCACTTTCATGATTAAAGTTATTAAGACCATCATTCCTGTGTGGTGTGTCTGCTTATGGGCACTATCAGCCTGCCCGACCTCCTCAGCCCTCGTGACACTAATGTTACAAAATACAGATATCAATGGGAGAACAAATAAGACCTAATGTTCAATTAAATGTTCCAGAGGAACTCAAGTATTTATTGGTGATACCTGTGTTTATAAACTAATAAAGTTACAGACTTGATAAAGGCAGACTCATGTTTTAAAATTAAGCTTAAGTGTAAATATTCATTATTGTTAACTGGCATTTAATCAGATTTGTATTTTATTATCTATACTATTTTTCCCTCCAGTTCTCTCACATGGAAAAGCTCCACAGTCAGGACTGAAGATCCTCAGCAGTGTGGTAGCGGCCTCTCCGTATGTCCTGGTGACCATCATTCTGGCAGTGAAATGTTACAGAGCTCGAAGTAAGAACTCACAATGTACTTCATCAGCCATAAAATTAAACCCTAACATTTAATAAGAGTCTGATCTAAAGTGTTCATGATGGTGTATTTTACAGCTGAGCCTACTGAGGACATCACACCATACAGAGTGATGGAGGCTGTAATGCCTTTATGAATCTCAGGTTTTTATATTATTTTTATAATGTACCTATAAAAAGCTACATCTTCAAGTGCAACAGAGAACACATTTGCATATGTGATCTGTCAGCAAGTGGTGGTTTGTGATTTTTCGAATGAAATCATGCTTTTCTTTCTTTTGAGTGGATTTATTTTGGGGTTTTTTGTTGTTTGTCTTTGTATTTATGCATTTATTTTAACAGTAAGCTTTACTTTGTATTATTGTTGTTGTTTTATTCGATGTTTAGTTAATGAACTGGAGCCGGTATTTACTCAATTTAGCATTTGCTCAGAGATAAATATACAGTATAGTTTAATTCAATGTACAGTAACATTTGTAATAAATAGACTAAACCCTATTTTTCATTGTTTTATGAATTAAAACCTTAGTTAAATAAATTTTGCTGTTTAAAAAATCTAACTAGACTAAAGTTATTTTTTTGCAATACATTAAAAAACAAACAAATTAAATAAATAAATAAACAGTTTCAATGTTTAAAAAACACAAATGATCTCACAGAAACACAGTGATCCAGTTTGGTCTAAAACAAGGCGGCATTTTTACTTTTAACTATGGTTTGTTGTAAATAAAAATAAAATCTTCTGGATCTGACCAGAGCATTAGATGATCAAGGAATCAGGAGACTCAGAGCCAGGGTTCAGTTGAAGAAAATAGTTTTATTTTGCGTGCATGTGTCAATCAGTCAGTCTGGGCAACGAAATCCAAACATAAATGGCAAAACACCCATTTTATACCACGGCGTAAACATCGACCCAAGGCCAAGAAAGGAAAAAACAATGGAAGAAAAATACAATCAAGGTTAAAGATATCATGTGAGAACTACGTAACCAGGAGCACTTACTAAGTAAACAAGAACACGCTGACATAAATATAACAAGGATCACGCTGACATAAATCTATTATTAATGATTGTGCCATATTCATATCAAATATTAAGGAAAATTTGAAATAAATCCCTCAGGTTTAATGTCAACTAAAGTTTTATTCCTGTGACAGAAGTTCAAATGTGTAGTTAATTAAATGTCTGAATGTCTTTCATAAGGTGTAATGACTATGATAATGAAACTCCTTATTTTACATCAAAATATAACATCTCGTAAAGAGACTTGGAATATGGCTTCAGAAATCCTAAAGGGTTGTAAATATTTCACTTTACATGTAATAATTCAAGAGTGTCAGGTATTAAATTAAATTACAAAAGAAAACACATTATATATTATAATTTTTTGGGAGATGTTTTGTATATTTTTCTGTTAAATGAAGCCTATTGTTGTAATGAGATAATTAGCTGCCTGGTTCTGTTGGCTAATTCTGGCCTAGAAGCTAAACTAGCATAACATGTAGACTGTAGCTGCTGCTGTAACTCTGGTAAAGCGCACACACACACACAAACTTTTCTGAGTTGTAATTAACTACTGTGTAAGCACTCTCGACCACTTGATAACTGCACTGAACATTTGTTCAGGTTTTTTTGTTTTTGTTTTTGCGACTAGCTTTCATCAATACAGCTCCTGTGTCTGCCTGCCTGGTACAAGAGCACATGAGCATGTGATATTACAGCAGGGTTGTGTTTAATAACAAGAGTGTTCAATGGCATGTGACGTTTCATGAATCCATTCAACTGTTGTATACTCGTGAACACTTCTCATTGACCACAGCCTCGCTGGGCTTCCCGGTGTTCCAGTAGTTTTGTGCACTGTCCTCCTGTGCTCATTAAATTTAACATTTAATTTGGTAGTGTTTAATTTGGTACTGTTACTCCTTGCCCGTCTAAACGCTGCTTCTTTTACCCCAGATATCACAGATACAGAGTTGACCAGTGAAAGTTCCCAGGTACAGTCATGATTAAGCAGATAATGCTAGTAGACTTGGTTTGTTTACATATCTTTGGCCCGTGGTGCATTCACATTTTAGTCAAACTGCACCAGAGTTTGTTTGGAAGAGGACCGAGACCCATAATTTCAAGTGGTTTGTACCAAGGTACAGCCAATTAAAACAAAAAAAGCCAATTGAAACAAGAGTTAAAGAAACATAAACCAAAAGGACAGTAATCATCATTACTCTCATCATTTTCTTTTGTGTACATTTTAAGGAACATAAATGGATTTTTTATTCTTCGTCAATATAACGTGAGATCTAACATAGGTGGCACGGTGGTTATCACTGTCGCCTTGCACCCCAGGGTCCGGGTTCGATTCCCGGCCAGGCTCGATTCCAATCTCTGTGTGCATGAAGTTTGCATGTTCTCCCCGTGCTTGGTGGGTTTCCTCCGGGTACTCCGGTTTTCTTCCACAGTCCAAAGATTAGGCTGGTTAGGCTAATTGGCATTCCCAAAATTGCAGGTAGTTTGTAAATGGGTGTGTGAGTGTGCCCTGCCTTGTGCCCTAAGCCTCCTGGGATAGACTCCAGGTCCCTGCAACCCTGAATACAGGATAAAGCGCTATAGAAGATGAGTGAGTGAGATCTAACGTTCTTACAGTTGGCAGCCAGCATTTAGGTGGATTACTGACACTCACTGGACTGGATCTTAGAGGCCCATCCCGGTTATGGGTCAAGTTTGCCATTACTGCTACCTGCTGGTCTAAATTGGTAATGCTGAAGTAAAGTTTTGCGAGATCTCAAACTTTATTGCGAGATATGGCAAATAGGCCACATTGTTTTTCACATATGTTTTTTTTTTTTCCTGGCTTAAATTTGTTTGTTCCAATATTTTTGTCCTGTTAGGCCTTAGGGGCTCAGTACAAACCTTCTTTAACATATCTTCTCCATGATCATGGGATAATTTAAACACTTCTCTCTCTCTCTCTCTCTCTATATATATATATATATATATATATATATATATATATATATATATACAGTATATACTAATATTTAAGGGTTTTTTTTGTTCCATGTTGTTTAAAAACATAACAATGTGAAGTGATTAGGTTAGTAAAAAAAAAAAAAAACACGACCCTGAACACTGCACTTTTATCCTTTTCATTCACAGAACATTAGAAACCTATTTTATGTTCAGTTTGTAACAACCATGATCACTCTGACCATGTACTCTCCCCTCCATCTCAAGCTTCATAAGAAACAGAGAATATTTATCATTGATTTCAGATGTTTTTTGCTAATGGTCTTTTCCATGTTTTTCAAAAACATAACATTGTGAATTGTTTGAATTATTCCTCTATAGGGTAAAGCAGTACAGAAGATCAATTAATGAATGAGCTTTTTTTAACATGGGTGCACACATCTTCAAGATTTGCACGCGGGCTCTTCATTTTCTGAGAATGTTGAAAATGTGGGAAAACGCTGTGAGTCATCCTGGCCTTCTCCGGGAAACGTGATTTTGTCGTATGTATCCCAACATCTCATCACAATTTGCGAATTTGCAGTAGGAATCATAAAAGTAGGAACTTAAATAAATAAAGTTGCCTTTTAATAGTCACACATGAAATCTCACCTATTTTATGGCATACAGGAGTGCAACAAAGATGTTGATGAATGAGTGTGTGGGCCACCTGCTTTTCACCATATAAGGAGTAAAACTTCACCAAAAAAACATCCTTATTCATTCTTGTCTTATGTTTATTTATCCTTCAAACAGGAAAAAATACACTAAATTTATTTAGGCCTGTGATTCTCTCGCAAGAACTGCAATTTTACATTTCTTTACTTCTATTGTTTTAAATAATTAAAGTGGAATTACAGTGGAAGTAAAGTTCTGCTCTGTAACTCTCGTCATGACACTTTGCTCTAAAACATCTCCGTCTCACAGTAAAAATATCCAGGGGTATATTTAAAATATATACTAACTTGTATAATAATAACAATCGGACTTAACAATGAAACTGGTTGCGTCTCTAAGCAGATTGAACTGTAAAAGTAGAGCACTAAAAATTATTTTAGGAAATAATTATGCATTATTATTTTAATTGTTTAGGATTAAATTGAGAAAATGGAATACATGCCAATGCCACAGACACTTTTTTTTTTGAGAATGGTTATACAGTACATTTACATGAGACTATGCTGCTGTGGTATACTACATCATTATGAAATGTAGTTTATTTATGTTGCATTATTATGCTTACATTAGATGTTCCTGTTATATTTAAACTCTTATACTGAAAATGTGGTGGCACTATTTATAAGGTACACATGAATAATGAGAATAAGAGTAGAGGAATAGGCCAAAATAAACAAAGCTGTAATCATTTTCAATATGACAAAATGTTTTTTGACAACAGATCCTTATTCTTTTATTCACTTTGCAATAATCCTAAACACTCTGATCATATACTCTTCTTCCCAAGCTTCATAAGAAACAGAACATTCATTAATGATTATAGCTCACACATGAAGCATGAGCTATAATCTAATTCAAGATCAGAAAAGTACATTATGACTCATCATCAAGATGATCAAGAAGACAAAACTTTCCAATCACATTTCCTAGTTAGAACCTATAGAAATAATACCTGAAAGTATTGTCTTACCCTTTCACCCCAAGACACTCAACGACCCCAAGTAACACAGAAATCCTGAAAATGGTGGATTTTAGATTCTACACAACACAATTGCAAGGCAATCTACATAAACTATGGGAAAAACAGAAATATCCTTACAACACTTACGTAAGTATTATTGTAGATCATTTGTACTTGAGTTGAATATTACAAAAATTATTTTTTGTACTTTTACTCAACTACATTTGTCAGGGGAAAAAGGTGCATACTTTCACAAACCCATGTCAATAAACATTTTTAGTCGTTTTCCTCTTGCCAATCACCCATGTCCAGGTAGAGGCTTAGAAAAATATGAGTATAATAAGTATTATTCAGTTTTTCTTTTTAATGAGGTGTGGGTGTTGTGTATTTGATGGGTATACTAGTGTTTGATTTAAGTGTTTGTGTTACCAGAGTACCATGAAGTTGCAGTGTGTTCCAAATGAAAGATTAGTAGAACATGACCCTGAACACTCCCTATGTGCACTGTGTCTCGGGATGCAGCAAGCACTTAAATATAATCCACATACACTACCGTTCAAAAGTTTGGGGTGACTTGCAAATTTCTTTTTTTTTTTTTTGTTTAGTGATTTATTTTCTATATTCTACAACAATACCAGGGATTTCAAAACTATAAAATAACACATATGGAATTAGGTAATTACGTAACAACAAGAAAAACAACAGCTAAGACTGTCTATTTTAAGACAGAGGTCAGTCTTTCTGTAATAGTTCTTGCAAAATCCGTCAAGCTCCATAATGAAACTGGCTCTCATGAAGGCCATCCCAGGAGGGCGAGACCAAAACCTACCTTTGCCGCAGACGAAAAGTTCATTTAAAGTTATCAGCCTGAAAAATGACTAATTAACAGCACCTCAGATTAGAGGCATTATGAAGTCTTTACAGAGCAGAAGTAGCAGAAACATCTCAATATCAACTGTTCAAAGGAGATTAATGCATTTTTTGGACGCCTTCAGCATTCCTTTACAATGTAGAAAGAAATAAAAATTAGGAACCATCATGGAGTTAGAAAGGGGTCTAAAACTTTTGAACGGTAGTGTATATCTACATTTAATTTAATCATTTTTATCCTTTTCATTCACAGAACATTAGAAACCTATTTTACTTTCAATTTGTAACAACCATGATCACTCTGTCCATGTACTCTCCCTTCATCTCAAGCTTCATAAGAAACAGAATATTCATCATTGATTTCAGTACATGCATAAAGCACTAACTGCAACCTGATTCATGCTCAGAAAAGTACATCACGACTGAATACAGAAATGATCCCTGAAAGTATAGTCTTAATCAGTACCTCATATTATGAAAACTACAGCTGGGGGCAGAGCTTTTTCTTACAAAGCCCCAAAGTTATGGAATAGTCTTCCAAATAGTGTTCGGGACTCAGACACAGTCTCAGTGTTTAAGTCCAGGCTAAAAACCTATTTATTTAATCAAGCATTTTTATAAATAGATTTGCCTTAGGTAAAGGAGCAGATCTGGGGGACTCATGGACGTAGAGTATTATGGTGAACTGGTATGTTTAGATGCTGTCTTCCCCACTCTCATTGATCACTCAGGTTTGTTGCTTTACATCTCAGGGAGCCCTCATGTCTGTGTTTTTCTTCTGGCTCTCCCTTTTAGTTATGCTGTCATAGTTAGCCCTTCCAGAGTCTCCACTTGCACTCTACAGTAAATATATATTCACATTAAACGACTGTGACCAGACCTAACTGTTATCTCTCCTTTTCTGAACTCTCTCCCATTCCTTCTCTTCCCTCTCTCTCTTTTTCCCTCTCTCTGTCGAGCTACATATGTTGTTCCTGAGCTGCCAGTGATCCAGACTCCCTCTGCCCTCCGGACCTGTCTGACCCATCCTGGTGCCTTGCTTCTGGTTGAAGATCTCGTCACATGGAATCCCCGTGTTTCTCTTTGGGATGCGTCTCGTGTCTGAGGATGGTTCTCTCTACCTAGAAGACGGTTCTGGCCTCGGCTGGTGTTGGCAGCTGTTTCTCTGAGGACTTGACAGTTCGGTAGTTCAACACACAGTATGAATACAGTTCAATTCCTGCTCTCTGTTTAACCCAGAGCTTGCTCACAAGGGACTATCTGACCATTTTGATTCATACACAATCAAATTCCATATAAACTTAAATAACTCTTTTGATTGTGTAAAGCTGCTTTGGGACAATAGCAATTGTTAAAAGCACTATACAATTAAAATTGAATTTACCACTTACACAATCAATGACACCAAACAAAAGCAAACCTAAAATGGTGAATTTTATCCATCTATATAGATTACACAAAAAGCAGAACTACGCTTACTATATATAGAAACATAATGTAGTTAAACACTACAAACATACTCTAAAAGCATAAAAAAACTACAATACATTAACAAAACTAAGAGATCAAAAGATTAAATACACTTTTCATTATTAACTCAAATAACCATAATCACTCTGAACATGTGCTCTTCCTCTATCGCTTCATAAGAAACGAAGAACGTTCATCAATGATTAAAGTCTACACATGAAGTGTTAACTATAATCCGATTCACGCTCAGAAAAACACATCGTGACTCGTCATCGTGATTAGAGAGACGTATCACTTTCCAATCACATTTCCTAGTTAGAAACTATAGAAATGATCCCTGAAAGTATAGTCTTAACTCTACAACAATGCAAACAACCGGACACTTCACATACCACACAGTTCCTAAAGATGGTAGGTTTTAGAAGTTAAACATATTATACAACAACGAGCAGAAATCCACACAGACTTCTCCTTAAACAAGTACAGTACTAGAAAATTCATTTCTAGTTAAAGTGGAAAAAAATGCTTTTTATACGAATAAATGAACATTCCCATCATGCTTTGCGCCGACAAGCATGAGTTACTTCCGCATCGTCGTTGGTCGCGCAGATACTGGACCGTGCAATACCTCCATTAGACGCTAGATGGAGACAGTAAAGTGACGAAATTTTCAGGGTCAATTTGGTTTTTATATCTGCTTTTTTGTTTGCACCCCCCCACCCCCCCCAAAAAAAAAAAAAAAAAAAAAAATAAATAAATAAAAGTTATTTAAAAAAAAAAACTGTCTACGCTTTGCAGCTAGTCAAAAAAGTCACGATTTCAGAAGGGCCAGATTATTGATTTGCATCAAGCAAATCTTTGCATCAAGCAAAGAAAAAAAGATCTGCTTGAAGCAAATCAATAATCTGGCCCTTCTGAAATCGTGATTTATTTTTTTGACCAGGCATATAAGGTGTATAAGGTATGTCTACACATGTATATGTATAAATTGCCACATCAGAAGGGATAAGATGCCTCACTTAGAATTATTACATATATTATACCAGTTGTTCCAAAAGTTGCAACCATGCACATTATAATCCAATTGACAATCCTGTACATTTTCTTTGCATAGTGCTATGATCATTCACTAAATTGCAGTCTGCATGCAGTCAGCATCAATGCACTGATTCCAATCACAGGTTGAGTTCAAGTTGTTGTATATACCTTCACAAAAACAGCAAGTGACAACATAACTGACACTTAACGCATCCTTACTTGATCTTGTTCTGTCTTGAACTCTTCATATGTTTTATCTCGTACTTTCTTTTCAAAACGTTTCCCTTTCAGTATCACTCAGCATCTAATTGGAATTCTGTATGTTGGATCATCGCCACCTACTTTATACATCTCCTCAGCTTGCCGGTCTTTTAAATCCGACTTTACAATCCAATCTTTCTTGAAAACAACATTAAATGCTTCCTTCCCTGATCAGTGACTCTCCATTCTAAAAGACTCTTAACATTGTTTTCTGCTGCCCGAGTTATTGGAGCTGTGGCACCGTATCTCGCCTCTTCTGTTTAGATTTCCTGCATGGAAGCAAAACGCTATTAAGGTTGCTGTTCCTAATATTTAGTCTGCTAATTAATACTTCCTCTGTCATGTTTTTCCCCTCCTTATCACATTTACTTTGTCCTGTATTTAATGCAAATGTGTCGCTTTTGGTTCGTTATCCCACTTCTTTTGGGATTGTTGTGTTGCTTTTCTCCACATTATGTCCCCTCTGACTTTGACAATTTGATTTTCAATATTATGTAAACTATCATGGTTACGTTGTAGGTTAAGTTGTATGTTCTAGGGTTAAAGTTAGGCCAGGGTGGAGTTGAAGGTGAATCATGGCTTTTCTCCCTTAGTACCTTGGATAAGAAGCTACTCGCATATACAGTACTGTAGGAACTCACAGACAGTAACCGTTAGCAACGCCGGTTAGAAATTACATACAAAAATATTGAAAAAAATCAACACAACTGCTCACACAGCACGCCACTGCTACACACACTTCGTAAACTACAATTTTCTGTGCGTAAAGTACGCTTTTGCCGTTTAATTTATGCAACTTTTAGCAACAACACCTACCTCTAAACGCACTCGGCTGGAGACCCGCTTAAAAACACATTGACTGTTGGCGCCCTCTAGCGAATAAACTGGAATATAACCACAACGTGTGGTGTTCCTCACAATTCACCCTGTTATATATTCTCTTGGTCTTATACTCATTAACTTCTGCCTTCTACAGTACTGTAACCTTTTCACTTACAATTACAGTTTGTTACACGTTAGAGCATTTTATAACTATTGAATTTCAGTTAATTCATGAAAAATGTACAATAAGTTGAATTTTAAAACATTAGGCAGTAATACATCTGGCATAAAACTCAATATTATACATATCTAATATGGCAAGTGCATTAATTACCACTATGGCACTCTTGCTACAACAGGTTTTTCACTTTACAAATTGTACAATTTATTATTGTTTGATTTACTCTTAGTTTCATGTATTTTAAACTAAGGTTAAAATGGCTTAATTATATGAGTTTTTTGTGCCTCCCTTAACACTGGAGGCAACAGGCCACTATGCTAACCTGCCGCCATGTCAGTATTAAGGGTCTCTTTATAGGTCAGTCTCGGTTGAGTTGCACTGAATTGACATCTGTATCCATACTTCAGTACATTAGATGGCAGTGACAGAGTATAAGGCTGCATGGGGGCTTAGTGTGATTAGCACTGTCGCCTTGCACATCCAGGGTCCGGGTTCGATTGCCGCCTTTGGATTTGTGTTCGTGTTTGCATGTTCTGCCCATGCTGGATGGGTTTGCTTAGAGTATTCCGGTTTTTCCTCGCACAGTCTCAAAACATGCAAATTAGGCTGATTTGGTGTTTCCAAATTATGTGTGAATGCACATGTGAATGTTGGCCAGAGGTTCTACCATGGCCGTACAAACTGGTAATAAATGCAGTGGTCACCACTGGCCTCCACAGAGGTTCCTACATGGAGAAAACTAAAGACCATGGAAATGAAACTTAAAATCTCAGAAAATTAAAACATGGTGGAAAATGCAAAAGTAAGATATACACTGGAAAACATCATTGAGGATGCAGTAAAGGAAATAAAAAGATATCATTTAAAATACTTTAAACAATCTGGACATTTACACTTTTTTTACATTCTATTTGGTTCAGGTTTGCTTTCCTCTTTATCACCTGGTCCACATTCTTATCCGGTAGGTGGCGGTACTGCACCTCACACTCTGGGTGCCAACCGTAATGCAAAACCCTAACAGAACCGTTGCTAGGAAGCAGGCTGAGCGTAGAGGCGGCAGATGGTGACGTTACGTGTTGAACTTTAGTTCCTGCTCAGTGTAAAGGCGGAGAAATGGCCGGTAAACAGCCACAGAGGAAAAAATCTGAAGAGCAAAAACTGAGGAAGAAGTTATTAGATAAGACAAAAGCAAAGAGACGCGTTAATACAGGAGAGGCGTTTCTGTGGTGAAAGAGCTGCGTGAGCTCAAAGGCATGAAGAGGGATGAGGAGGTCGCGCTGTTCCTGTAGACGCTCATATTAATCTTTCTGTTTGTTTCTACATCAGTTATATACTCAGCAAAAAAAGAAACGTCCTCTGACTTCCAACTGTTTTTACTTTCAGTAAACTTAATGTGTAAATATTTGTATGAACACTAAAAGAGTCAACACATAAACTAAAAATGTTTCACAATGTGTCCCTGAATGAAGGGAAGCTCAAAATCAAAAGTACCAGTCAGTATCTGGTGTGGCCACCAGCTGCTTGAAGTACTGCAGTGCATCTCCTCCTCATGGACTGCCTATTGCGGACAGTCTGAGCACTGATGGAGGGATTGTGTGTTCCTGGTGTGACTCGGGCAGTTGTTGTGGCCATCCTGTACCTGTCACGCAGGTGTGATATTCGGATGTACCGATCCTGTGCAGGTGTTGTTACACGTGGTCTTCCACTGCGAGGATGATCAGCTGTCCTTCCTGTCTCCCTGTAGCGCTGTCTTAGGCGTCTCACAGTGCGAACATGGCAATTTATTGCCTATGCATCTTTCTTTGGGTGTTTTTCACAGTCGGTAGACAAGTCTCTTTAGTGTCCTGTGTTTTTAGAACTGTGACCTTAAATGCCTACTTTCTGTAAGCTGTTAAGGTCTTAACGACCATTCCACAGGTGCATGTTAATTAATTGATTATGGTTAATTGAACATGTATGGAAAACATTGTTTAAACCCTTTACAATGAAGATCTGTAAAGTTATTTGGATTTTTACAACATTATTGTTGAAATACACAGTCCTGAAAAAGGGACGTTTCTTTTTTTGCTGAGTTTAGTTCTGTATTGTTTTCTCCTGGTCAGTAATGTTTGTGCTAGTTAATGATAGTGTGATAGCATTGCAGTAGTTTGCTTATATCCTTATTATGATAAAATATTATATTCCTATTATAATAACCCCTAGTCACGTAACAGCATTCGTTAATGTAATTTTTTTTTCATATTTTTACACATTTATTTTGATCTGATCTCTCTGAGCTAAAATTGTAACTAAATATGTATATATTGTAAATATGTAATAATTTAAACAATGTGTTTATAAAATAGTTTTTAAATACAGCATGTATATTTTATTCGATATTAATTTAATTAGGAAATCCATTTAATGACATTTTTTAAAATCATTTCGAAAATCATATATGAAGATGTGTAAACAACGATAAAAATATTTTTATGGTGTTCATTTCATTTAAACAATTTGTTTTACCTGCAAACTAAATGCACCCAAAAAGAAAAGTTTTATGTTAATTTTGTCACTAATGTTACAGATGACTGTTATGTGACTTGGGCTTATTATAAGAGGAATATAATATTTGATCATAATGAAGATAAAATTATATTGTAATATACTATTTGATAACGATTATGTGGTGGAGGGGGATCCATGGCAGAAGTTTATTCATTTATTTATTTATTTATTTCAGGTTTGTCTTAAATCCGGATCCGAGCTGGCCGAGTAAGATCCTGAGGGAGAACAAAGGACGCGACGTGAAGCGGCGGCCCCGAGGGAAACGAGCCGGCGTCAGGAACAGGCTGAGAGCCCGTGCACACCGCACACCTCTGCCTAGCATCCTGCTCGCCAACGTCCAGTCACTGGAGAACAAGCTCGATGACCTCAGGGCCAGGGTAAAGTTCCAGAGAGACATTCGGGACTGCAATCTCTTCTGCTTCACCGAGACATGGCTGAACCCAGCGGTGCCGGACCACGCCATCCAGCTGGCTGAGTTGTTCTCGGTTCACCGGATGGACAGGACACGGGACTCGGGGAAGTCAAGGGGAGGTGGCGTGTGTTTAATGGTGAACAACAGCTGGTGCAACAGCGCGAGCATTGTTCCTCTCACACGCTCCTGCACACCAAACCTGGAACTACTGTCCATCATGTGTCGTCCTTTTTATCTACCTCGGGAGTTCACATCGGTTATAATCAGTGCCGTTTATATTCCACCACAAGCGGACACGGACACTGCCTTATACGAGCTGCATGAGGCACTCACACAGCACCAAACACAACACCGGGACGCTGCACTTATTGTGGCGGGGGACTTTAATAGTGCCAACCTCAAACGCGCAGCGCCGAAGTTTTATCAGCATATCACCTGCCCCACCAGGGGTGAAAGGACACTGGACCACTGCTATACAACGGTCAAGGACGGCTACAAGGCACAATCTCGCCCTCCGTTTGGTAAATCTGACCACGCCGCCATCTTTCTCATGCCAAAATACAAACAAAGGCTGAAACAGGAAGTCCCGGTTCAGAGGGAGGTCGCGCGCTGGACGGACCAACCGGTGGCCGTGTTACAGGAAGCACTCTATGACGCAGACTGGGACATGTTTAGGAACAGCTCAGATGGCGTCAGCGTGTTTATGGAAGCGGTTGTGGGATTCATTGGGAAACTAGTGGATGATACCGTGGAAAAAAGACTATTAAAACGTTTCCCAACCAGAAGCCGTGGGTGGATAAAACCATCCGCTAAGCTCTGAGATCTCGCACCGCTGCCTACAACACGGGACTCGCGTCGGGGGACATGGAACCATACAAGGCTGTGTCGTACAACATCCGGAAGGCGGTAAAAGAGGCGAAGCAGCGCTACGGAAGAAAACTAGAGTCACAACTCCAACAGAGTGACTCTAGGAACCTGTGGCAGGGACTAAGGACAATAACGGATTATAAAGCAACAACATCCGGTATGACGAACGCGGACGCGACTCTGGCAGACGAGCTGAACACCTTCTATGCTTGCTTTGAGGCTGCAGCTAAAGACGCTAGCGATGCTAAGGCTAGCGGCGCTAAGGCTAGCGGCGCTAACGGCTGCAGACAGAAAGACCCTGCCAGCACCGGAAACGCGTTCATCATTACCGAGCATGACGTGAGGAGAGCCTTCAAGAGAGTGAACACCAGGAAAGCAGCAGGACCAGACGGCATCTTAGGTCGTATCCTCAGAGCCTGCCCAGACCAGCTAGCACCTGTGTTCACTGAGATATTCAACATCTCTTTATCTCAGTCGGTGATCCCCATATGCTTCAAAGAGTCCATCATTGTTCCTGTCCCGAAGAAACCTCATCCTGCTTTACTCCATGACTATCGCCCTGTAGCCCTCACCTCAGTAGTGATGAGACTTCATAATTTCTTAACTACCCGACACACTGGACCCACTATATTTCGCTTACCGTCCAAATTGTTCCACAGACGATGCCATCTCTCATCTCATCCACACATCACTTACTCACTTGGACACTAGAAGGTGGAATTATGTTAAAATGCTCTTCATCGACTACAGCTCTGCATTTAATACCATAATTCCCTCCACATTCACCACCAAGCTGGAGCACCTGGGACTCAGCTCATCTATGTGTCAGTGGATCTCCAACTTCCTAACTGGCAGACCACAGGCAGTAAGGATGGGCGGACACGTCTCAGCCTCCATCACTCTCAGCACTGGAGCCCCGCAGGGTTGTGTTCTGAGCCTCCTGCTGTACTCTTTGTACACATATGACTGTGTGGCCACTACCGCTCCACCACTATTATTAAGTTTGCTGACGACACCGTCGTGGTGGGCCTAATCTCTGATAACAACGAGACAGCCTACCTGAAGGAGATTAGGAATCTGGAGAACTGGTGCCAGAGGAACAACCTCCTTCTAAACGTCAGTAAGACAAAGGAGTTGGTAGTGGATTTCAGCACCAAGTGGGAGAGGAACTACCAGATCCCCGTCATCAATGAGAGCCCAGTGGAGAGAGTGGACAGCTTCAAATACCTCGGTGTTCACATCACGCAGGACCTGTCATGGTCCTGTCACATCAACACCGTGGTGAAAAAGGCCCGACAGCGTCTCTATCACCTCAGACGCTTGAGAGACTTCCGACTGCCCTCCAAGGTGCTCAGGAACTTTCACTCTTGCACCATAGAGAGCATCCTGACGGGAAACATCTCAACCTGGTTCAGGAACAGCACCATGCAGGACCGACGAGCTCTACAGAGGGTTGTGTGATCAGCTGAGCGCACCATCCGCACAGAGCTCCCTGACCTGCACTCAATCTACAGCAGGCGGTGCTGGACCAAGGCCAGGAAGATAGTGAAGGACCTCAGCCATCCCAACAATGGACTGTTCTCTCTGTTGAGGTCAGAAAAGCGATTCCGCTCCCTGAAGGCCAACACAGAGAGACTGAGGAGGAGCTTCTTCCCGCAGGCAATACGGTCTCTCAATCACAATCACACCACCACACAGTACTGACCCACACATATGGTTTTTACACACACACTGGACATTCTGGACATTTGTTTACACTATTGGCCACTGCACAACTGCACTTCGTGGTCATCAAATCACATCAAATCACTCCTTTACAAGTCACTTTAAATAAATCACTTTAAGCATATTTGCACTGCATAAGTCACTTTTACTATGTGGATTGCATAACCATGGACATTACTATTCTTTTATTACCATTTATTCGGCTGCTCCTATTGTTTTACATTTTTTCATATATTCTCCATATATTTTCTATATTGTGTATTTTTGTGTACAGTTATTTTATTTTTAGCTTTTATTTGTATATTTTTATTTTATTCTTCCCTAGTTAAACTTACCCTTTATTTTAATTTTCATATTTATTTCCTATTCCTATACCTATTCTTTTATTCTTAGGTCACGAGCAGTTGTCTAAGCATTTCACTGCATATCGTACTGTGTATGACTGTCTATGTGACAAATAAAATTTGAATTTGAATTTGAAATTAAAAATAACTACATAACTATACAGTAGTCTTGATAATTAGGGCCGAATTGCACAACTGTTTTCTGTACAAGAGGCTTGACAGTCTCACTTTTCCATTGGGTATTAATGTTATTTAGGACGTTTAGTGTTTAAGTAGAGAATTGTTTGAATATTTTAAGCACATGATGCAGCCTGCATGCCTTTGAACCTGCACACGCTGTAGGTTTTGGTTTATTTCCCTCCGCACGGGAGAAACTGGAGCTACAACTACATTTAAGCATTTGGCACACGCCCTTATCCAGAGCGACTTACATTTTTATCTCATTATATATCTGAGCAGTTGAGGGTTAAGGGCCTTGCTCAAGGAGCACAGATATAGCTACAGTGGTTGGACTGCAGACAGGAAGAGAAATTTCCACAGTGGAAGAAAATAAAACCTTTTGAATCATACGCGGGCACGATAAGAAGCATCACACCTAGTGTGGAAATAATCTGAAAATAAAAGAGCATGACATGTGTTGCTTTATATTGCGATATATACTGGGTGACCTCATTACACCATTTTTTTTCCTTTTTTTTTTTTATTGCCTGCTAACCATAACCTTGACTCTAGATAACAAGATTGTGCTAAATTTGTGATCAACACAGTGGCGCTAATACCACAAATATGTGGCTAATACGTGTTTGAGTTATTCTTTAGTCACTCGTGAGAAAGGCTGCATGAAACTTGCCAACATGTGAAGCACGATTTTTCTCCATTGGAATTGAGATAACGATTATCTTGTTCATACGCTTTCCTTTTTTCAATTAAAAACATTTATTGCAGTCAAGGAAAAAATTCATATGCTATAAAAAGTGAATCAGGTGTTTAACATAAACAGAATATGAACAATAATAAATATAAATAACTAATAAATAGCATCTGTGGTCTTTTTTTACACTTTTACGCCAACTATAGTACTTTAGTTAGTTTATTTTTAATTATTATTATTATTAGTAGTAGTAGTAGTAAACATCACAGAGTTTGTTGGTTAGTCTGCAGTTAAATACATAGTTTACAGTGTAGAGTTTATTGTCACAGGTTTTGTTGCTCAGTCCTAACACACTTCCAGTCCACTGTAGTCTCTGGAGCTTTCGCTCTGTTCTCAGAGTCTCTGTGTAACAACTCAAATCAACACATCAGCTGTAATTAACTAATACAATAAGTTATATCCCAATTAGAATTGTACAACCCTCTCCCTCTGTTTAGACAGTAGTATTTATTTTAGTTTTTAGTGTTTGTGTGTATGTGTGTGTGTGCGTTTAACCACATTAACCATTAACCATATGCTTATAAAATAACACCGATATAAACACATGCGATGAGGAATGCAGCACAGAAAGAAAATGTCTTGGTTTGACACATTGAGAGGACACGCAGAGCATCAAAAGGAGCCCAGCTTCAGAATGTCCGGTATTGTTCCTCCTCTAACCTCTGATTAGCTGGAATTGAAAGAGAGCACAGCTATTTCACATAGAGGAAAGAAAGTTTAATACAGATTGAGTGGGACATTATTGAGAGTTTGACAGCAAAAATAAAATCAGAGCAAACTGACTAGTCTGATTCGGGCCGCGTCCTTGTCACACGAGGAAAAGAGACGTGAGTGAGTTGTATGACTGAATCATTGACTAATCTTTGGCCTGACTGGTGCACTAGTGTTTTGTGTGTGTGTGTGTATAATGAGTGTGACTGAAATAATCTGAGATTGTTGTCAAGTTAATGAATGAACACCTAAATGCAGCGTGATCTGAATGCAGGGAAATACAGGCAAGTGAATCTCGGTCATTCAGAAATGAGATCACATGTATGTATGAATCACCAACCAGAACAGAGAGACGGTCCTCCTCACACCACGCTATAAATTCTATTTAACCCCAGTCTATTTAAGCAGATTTTAACAGTGTGTGTAAGATGGACCGCATCTTTAGATGAACATATGAAAGTCTGTGGTAATAAAAATCAGCCTGAAAAACATCAGTAGATTAACTTACTAACGGCTTATAATTCCTTTCACTTCAAAGCTTCCTCTAGTTGTGATTGTTTTGTCAAAGCGTGTGCTTTTTGTCTTCTATAACGTTTTTCCTTTGTGGTCTTGGTTTTCCTCTTGCATTCTTTTTGCTCATTGTTGGGTTGTTAAAGTGTTTTCACTCTCACAGGTTACCGTGGTGAGCTGTCAGTTCTTACAGAGTCAGGCTTTACACTGCATGGTACTGAGGAAATGGGGGAAGTGTACTGGATTTCTGTGTGATCGACTCGTACCACTGGTTAACATACAAACTGATACCTGCCATAGCGCCTGCTAATAATTTATGGGTAAAATAATGTATTACCATTGGCTGGGTAATTGGGTCAATGTATGGAGGAAGAAACAGCAAAAAAAAAAAAAAACTGAAAGTTCCCAATGTAGCATAATTGTTGTGTAAATAATGTTTTATAATATTTAATTCTACTGCATATAGTTTACATACAAGCCTTAAAACCTTCTAACAATGTGTGTCTCTGTGTTTTGACAGTGCTCGGTCTGACATACGGTTACCACAAGATGATGCAGCACCAGTGGAGAGAGAGTTGGTACAAGCTGTTATGTGCATCAGGATCGACAAACTGTAGATAAATAGTGTAGCTCGCTGAGCTGCTGGTTTTTTAAATCATTAGATCTCTGCAATTTTATTCATCTTTAATTGATCAATTCATATAATTTAGTAGATGAGTCAGTTTGTGATTTATATATATTGTAGCGTTTTTACCGCTAAGCAGGAACTTGGAGAGACAAGTGAGCTTCCTGGCTGCCCAATGCAATGGCTAGGAGTATTTTAATTTGCTCAGAACACAACAGCACATTCACAATCACAGTCACAAACACAACCTGGCCGAACCCACTAACCCAAACACCTTTCCCCAACAGGGTGACAACATAACAACCCCTCCCGCAAAGCATGATGGTTCCCAACCAAAACCCCGCCCACGCCACATTGCCCCCACCCGAGCTGTGACCGTCCCCGGTCACCATGGCGAACTCAGTCCAGCAGGCGTGACGGTGGTCGGCGCTGGCGTTGGGAACGCCGGAGTCTTTTTGCTGGGGAAGGAGGGGCGCAGCCCTCCTCCTGAGAACATTGCAGCGGTAATCCGGCGGTCCCTGGCCTCGGGTAGCCCTGTCCCCGGCCAGGTTCACCTACCGAGCGGCCCCGAGCAACGGGAGGTCGCTCGCCTCTTTCGCCGTAGCGTTCTGCCAAGATGGGCTCGGATGTGCTCACGAAGCCGTCACGGCCGGATTCCCCGCAGGAACGCACGGCGCGCTAGCTCCTCCTGCTGGGCGGGCCCGAACTCCGGGTAGCCTCTGCGCGCGAGAGATCTCAGGTCCATGGCGAACGCCCCCAGTGGCTCGGAGGCGCTCCGCACGCGGGTTGCCAGCTCCTCGCCCACGGCCTCGTTACGGTCACCTGCGCCGAAGCGGAAGCGGAGCGACTGCTGCAGCTTCACCCAATCCTCCCGCTCATCAGCCCGGAGGTCTTCCAACGCCCGCAGCGCGTCACCCTCCAACGAGAGGGCCACCCGGACGGCTGTTTCTGCCGGGGACCAGCCCGCGAATTTGGCGGCTAGCTCTACTTGGGCGATGAACGCGTGGGGATCGCCGGCGCCGTTGTAGGCCGGCAGGCGCAGCTGCAGGTCGCTTCGCTGGCGGACGGGGCACGGAGATGTAGCTTGCTCCGGTGCCGGCGCGGCGTCACTGGAGGAATCCTCTCCGAGGTCCAATGCCGGAACATGGAACGCGCCGGTCCGCTCCGGTCGCCGCTCTTTGCCCGCGCTGGCCCCATCAGGGAGGGTCTTCTTCCTCCTCAGCTGCTCTGCTACTCGGCGGCCTATTTGGATCCTCCGGATTTCCTCCGGGGTGAGCTCTAACTCGCGACTCTCCATCCCACTTCTGACACCAATTGTAGCGTTTTTACCGCTAAGCAGGAACTTGGAGAGACAAGTGAGCTTCCTGGCTGCCCAATGCAATGGCTGGGAGTATTTTAATTTGCTCAGAACACAACGGCACATTCACAATCACAGTCACAAACACAAGACACACTTCTAGCCCACACACACACAACCTGGCCGAACCCACTAACCCAAACACCTTTCCCAACAGGGTGACAACATAACAACCCCTCCCGCAAAGCATGATGGTTCCCAACCGAAACCCCGCCCACGCCACAATATTTTTGACTGTAGAAATAAATAGGTTGATGATATGATCATGTTCCTGTGCGTGATTCATTATTTAGATATTATTTTTGCTTTATAGGTGTTAACAAGAAGCCTGACGGATGTGCCATTAGCAGCTCCACCGGAAGTCACCAGCTGCAACATGAGGTGAGAAGTGTCAGCTTTATAATGTTGTTTAGAGAAGCTGTTTACGCCGGACAACCTTTATCATGTGAATGAAAATTCTGTCCTTGACCTGTTAACCCTCACCTTCCTTCAGAGTTAGTAAGTCCAAACTGGGCAAAAATTTTGGGGAATATTGTGAATTGTCCAAAAAATATTTTACAGTGCTTTAAGGTAATTGTGTTTCCTTTTTCTTTCCCAGATGTGCAACACAGGCCGTTCAATACAGGTGCAAAAATAAACCTTTTGGTTTACACACTCGCATATACTAATACATAGAACCTTTTACTGGTCAGTAAAGCATGTGTGTAATTACATTGTATCCTCTTATTTGATTTGATTAATAATTATGAATTTAAGTTATTTGCATACTTTGTAAATTAAATGATGAGTAGTAGTATAGTTTTCTTTTCTTGTGGTGTTTGAGTAGAATATTCCTAAATATTCCAGTTAAAACATAATATCACAACTATACAGATTTAGTGGCCTTTAGTACCATAAAGCAAATTACATACATTTCTAATTATGCTTTTAAGCTGTTTACGGTAGAAACTGGAGTGTGTGCACATGTGGTCTAGTACGGAAACCACAAGTTGCTTCAGGAAAAAAAGCTGCAGCTTATCTGTTCATTATTTCTGTTTTTTTGTGGTTCTCTTTTTCTTTAGTTTTCTCGTTAGCATTTGAAATGTTAACATTTTGGTTACCATAGATTAAGGGTGCTCTGATCAGAATCAGCTGATAATAACTTAATGTTTATAGATCGGTTGTCTCTTAAAGCTTTAACACAACAAACCTTATTCACCACTTAAGAACAACGCACCATAAATGATTTAAGTATAAAAAGTCATACTCAGCAGTAGCTAAATCTCATATGTTGATCCTTACACCTTGTAAGCAACACTACTTTCGTTTCTCATCACAGCTTCATGAATCAATCCATCTTGTCTCAGGACACCACACATACAGTACACAAGCGACAAGCTACAAATAGCTTGCTAGTGTACATGAAATATGAGAGGTTGATTATTTAAGAGGACGGTTACAGACAGAATCACAAAGGTAATAAGACAATCATTTGCTTGGTTAGATTTTATAAAATATGTTTACATAACTTCATGATAACAGCGTAGCTCATTAGGTCATGTATTGTATATGTTCTAGAAGCAGGTATATAACATTGACCAAGAAGAGCCTTGTGTGTCTGATGTTCCAGTGTATGGACTGCTCGGACGAGTGCCGGATCTGAGTAAATGAGACTCTCACTTTCAGACAAGAGTGTATTACAGTAGGTTTATGCTTGGACTAAAAATTCACAATGGGAAGCACTATTGTGTTTGATTTGTAAGTGTAAATGCTTAATTTTTTCTCAATCCGAATGTAGTTTTCAGTATAAAAGTCTTTGCCTGTTTTTTATTCTGTTCTCATCAGGTGGTTGAGTGTCACCACACAGTGAAGACCGCAGGCCTGTCCTTGACAGCATAATTGTGACTGTAACCGAGGAACACACAACTGATAAGTCTAGAAAACCCAATCTCATGAGGACATCAACACGGGACTCGCGTCGGGGGACATGGAACGTACAAGGCTGCGTCATACATCGTCCGGAAGGCGGTAAAAGAGGCGAAGCAGCGCTACGGGAGGAAACTAAAGTCACAACTCCAACAGAGTGACTTTAGGAGCCTGTGGCAAGGATTAAGGACAATAACGAATTATAAAACACCAACAACCGGTATGACGAACGCGGACGTGACTCTGGCAGACGAGCTGAACACTTTCTATGCTCGCTTCGAGGCTGCAGCTAAAGACGCTAGCGATGCTAATGCTAGCGGCGCTAACGGCTGCAGACAGGAAGACACTGCCAGCACCGGAAACGCGTTCATCATCACCGAGCATGACGTGAGGAGAGCCTTCAAGAGAGTGAACACCAGGAAAGCAGCAGGACCAGACGGCATCTCGGGTCGTATCCTCAGAGCCTGCGCAGACCAGCTAGCACCTGTGTTCACTGAGATATTCAACATCTCTTTATCTCAGTCGGTGATCCCCACATGCTTCAAAGAGTCCATCATTGTTCCTGTCCCAAAGAAACCTCATCCTGCTTCCCTCAATGACTATCGCCCTGTAGCCCTCACCTCAGTAGTGATGAAGTGCTTTGAACGCCTGGTCAGAGACTTTATCATTTCATCACTACCCGACACACTGGACCCACTACAGTTTGCATACCGCCAGAACCGTTTCACAGACGATGCAATCTTACATCTCCACCACACATCACTTACTCACTTGGACACCAGAAGGGGGAATTATGTTAAAATGCTTTTCATCGACTACAGCTCTGGAGCACCTGGGACTCAGCTCATCTATGTGTCAGTGGATCTCCAACTTCCTTACTGGCAGACCACAGGCAGTAAGGATGGGCGGACACATCTCAGCCTCCATCACTCTCAGCACTGGAGCCCCCAGGGTTGTGTTCTGAGCCCCCTGCTGTACTCTTTGTACACATATGACTGTGTGGCCACTACCAGCTCCACCACCATCATTAAGTTTGCTGACGACACCGTTGTGGTGGGCCTGATCTCTGATAACAACGAGACGGCCTACCTGAAGGAGATTAGGAATCTGGAGAACTGGTGCCAGAGGAACAACCTCCTTCTAAACGTCAGTAAGACAAAGGAGTTGGTAGTGGACTTCAGCACCAAGCGGGAGAGGAACTACCAGACCCCCGTCATCAACGAGAGCCCAGTGGAGAGAGTGGACAGCTTCAAATACCTCAGTGTTCACATCACGCAGGACCTGTCATGGTCCTGTCACATCAACACCGTGGTGAAAAAGGCCAAACAGCGTCTCTACCACCTCAGACGCTTGAGAGACTTCCGACTGCCCTCTAAGGTGCTCAGGAATTTCTACTTCTGTACCATAGAGAGCATCCTGACGGGAAACATTACGACCTGGTTTGGAAAACAGCACCATGCAGGACAGACGAGCTCTACAGAGGGTGGTGCGATCAGCTGAGCGCATCATCCGCACCGAGCTCCCTGACCTGCACTTGATCTACAGCAAGCGGTGCTGGACCAAGGCCAGGAAGATTGTGAAGGACCTCAGCCATCCCAACAATGGACTGTTCTCTTTGTTGAGGTCAGGAAAGCGATTCCGCTCCCTGAAGGTTAACACAGAGAGACTGAGAAGGAGCTTCATCCCGCAGGCAATACAGTCTCTCAATCACAATCACACCACCACACAGTACTGACCCACACATATGGTTTTTACACACACACTGGACATTCTGGACATTTGTTTACACTATTGGCCACTGCACAACTACACTTCGTGGTCATCAAATCAAATCACATCAAATCACTTCAGCACAAATCACTTTAAGCATATTTGCACTGCACAAGTCACTTTTAATATGTGGATTGCACAACCATGGACATAACCATTCTTTTATTACCATTTATTCGGCTGCTCTTATTGTTTTACATTTTTTCATATATTTTCCATATATTTTCTATATTGTGTATTTTGTGTACAGATATTTTATTTTTAACTTTTATTTGTATATTTTTATTTTATTCTTCTCTGGTTAAACTTACCCCTTATTTTAATTTTCATATTTATTTCCTATTCATATTCTTAGGTCACGAGCAGTTGTCTAAGCATTTCACTGCATATCGTACTGTGTATGACTGTGTATGTGACAAATAAAATTTGAATTTGAACATCGCTCAGGCTGCTGAGGGTGCTGTCTCATTAAAGGAGAAACATGAGGAGGACGTGATAGATGAGGAGCCGAGTCTACTGAGGGAAGCACACGAGGACAGCAACAAAGAAGAGGATTCAAATTGTGCACTGATAAGTAATAAGACCGCTGATCCAACTTACCCTGAGTCTTCTGACACGTTGACGGCTGACGAGGAACGGTTTGTCGATGAGGACAGTGCTGAAGAACTTGCTGTAGGTAAATGTTTTGTTTAGTTTGGCAACACAAAAATAACTACTGCTGTGTGGAGTCTCTGGTGATAATGTGGAGAACCTCAGTTTAAAAAAAACTTCTCGGTTCATTTCAGTGACGTCCAGAGTTTCAATCTGCATGCCATTGCTGAGCATTGTGGCAACCAGATCTGTGAGGACTGTAACAACAATGTTGGAGTGGAGACAGACCCTGACAAAAAGGGCCATGTCTGCAAGTACAAGATCAAACCATTTTCCGTCATGTGTGTCACAAATGCTTTGTCACAGAAAACGAACAGAAAGTGAAGAAATCATCATTTGCACAGAGAATACAAGCACGTCTGCAAGTACTGCATGATGGTGTTTGATACAAAACAGTCCAAGCTAGAGCACTAATAGATTTACCAAGAAGACACGTTGCCATTTATGTGTCCAGACTGTCTTGAAAAGTTTTATCCAGTTTCACAGATGTGCCAGACACTGCACATACACTCGGGAGAAAACTACGTGGAGCGTCTTTTAATCACAACATCAGCCTGAGGAACCACCGGCAGAGACAACAAGGCATCGACTCCAGATGTGTATCAGCAGGGGAGAAGATATGGAGTAGTAGACCTGTTTGGACATTAATGAGCTGTACTATAGAGCCTAAGATTGAGAGTTGGGAGGCTGATTCTGATGAAGAGGAGCAAAAAAAAAAAAAGTTGAGGGAAAATACAACCAGACAATTGTTTTGAATCCGAGCTTTTTATAGACAAAAAGACAGAAATGTGCTTTTACACGAGGTATCAGTTAAAATCTAATGGACGCCTGATTTTATTGTTGCTTATACACTCTAGCACATACGACCAGAATTACTCAAAAGTAAAAACCTGATTTGTGTAAAGTGATTTGCTTGCACAGTGTTTCCACTACAGGTCAGTGTTCATTTTAGTGTGTATAAGGTGATGTGCTCTTCAAAATCCAGTCCTTCCAGAATGTTCTTTAGTCTTAATAAAATTTTGCTAAAATTTGAAATAAATGAGTGCTCGCACAAACTTATGACTTGTTTTATCCCAGATCGCATGATGTGTACATATTTGTATAATGTACAATGTGCAATAATTATGTTTATCAGTTACTGCTTCTTACTCAAATGAAATGTACACAGACCTGGAAAAAATAAAGAAGAAGAAGACACCATAGAGAAGAGGTTTAAGTCTGTCAAGTCATACAAGTTTCCTTTGGTTTATATTTATTTGGTTTATTTGTGGTGGCATATTAATAAAAAAAACATAAAAAAATATCAGGCAAAAGTGCATAGTGTTTATGCTTTATAGAGCCTGAGTGAACATTTCCCACACTGTTCATCACTGGGGTGTGTTAACATGACTGTGGTGTTACTGTGTTTATACCACTTCAGCAGTGTGAGTTAAGAGTGAAAAAGGAAGAGGAGCCAGAGGTTAAGGCATTGGACTACGGTTCACAATGGAGATCCCAGGTTCAAACCCCACAACCACCAAGTTGCTACTGTTGGGCCCTTGAGCAAGGCCCTTAACCCTCAACTGCTCAGATGTGTGATGAGATAAAAATGTAAGTCGCTCTGGATAAGAGCATCTGCCAAAATGCCTAAATGTAAGAGGATTTTTTTTTTTTTTTTACCAGACTGAAACTGGTCAAAATGTTCATATTGCACAGATGTACAATATACTAATGAGAAGTGAAACTTCTCTGGAATTAACTTAAAAGAAAAAATTGGGGGAAACAAATAGTAAAATATTGTAATTGAAGTAGCTCCACACATACATTATTCAGTCATGGTTTTGATCGACAGCATGTACAGTACTGTAAGAACTAAAGTCTTGAACATTTGATATGATATACAGTATTTATCCTAATTTCTTAGGAGAGCAGAAAAGACCTCATTAAAGAAGTCGAAACTCATTAAAAGACAACGCAGGTAAATGCACCAGACTTATGAAGTTGCTTGTGTCCATAACGAGGACAGATTTTAGCGACACAGCTGCTGAGACAGATGTGTATGGAGCACTCAGTGTAGCGCTGCGTTATATACACTCCTCTATCAGTGAGTGCTGTGTGATCATCTCAATGAAGGTTATAAATATAAATGTAAATGATCTAGAACATCCTTTATACAACTTCTATCTTATTTCAGTTTAATCATTTTATCATTAAGGAACTTTCAGAGCAATTCAGTGTTATTTATTAATGAACGTTTTGGTAATTTGAAAATCCTCTGACCATCTGAGTGTGAGAGAGATTTGCTATTTATACAGTCGCTGAAAAACACTATTCATATTCACATTACTGATAATCAATAAAGGAGTAAATATCACAACGGTTAGTCTGATAAGAAATAAATTCTTTAAAAAAAGGACTGTATACGTCTGCCTCCTCTATGACTTTGTCTGAAATAAATTAATAAGTAAAATGTATTTAGCTTTAATCCCTGTGCTACTCTCTGTCTGTCGAGCTGTAAATGTAGTTCTGTGATCGGATATGAAGCCGGTAGCTCATCCTTATGCATTTATCCTGCTGGAGCTGCTCTCACTCTCAGACCTGTGTGACTGCTGTCAATGTTCTACAAGTCCTCATCTCCTTCTGCTGCATTTTACATTCTGCATTATGAATCACCTCCTGTTGCTATCAATAATCTCGTCTGTACATCCTAAAAATATGCACTTCCCTAAAACAGTTCATGTCCACAGCTCACTTTACTGCTTCATTTTATTGAGTCTTTTTAAAACCATACACGATTCGTCACTGATTTTTGATCTTATTTAGATAAAAAACAACAATATTTTAATGAATATTCTGATCGACATTGTTATGCAAAAGATTTGCTTCAACAAATATGTGATTTTCATGTAAGACCAGTTAAGACATGAGACATTATTGGTTTGGCTTCAGTTCTGTTTGAGTTCTGTGAAGCTTTCACCAATGAGTAAAGAGGAAACGCTCTGCCGTTCACCTTCTCAGTAAATCCAAAATGAAAACAATCACACATGCATGTTGCTGCTACTGTTTCGGTGGTATCTGCCATGGTTTTCACCACAAACACTATCAGAGCTTAATGAGATGAGCTAATAACACAAGATGAACAGAATGTTAGAGGTCTATAATGAGGGCTGCTGTACATTTGACTTTTTTGTATTCTACTCAGCTTTATTCACATGTTCCTGTGTAAAGCCTTACTTTGAATTATTGATCTGCCAACTTTAATATTGCTTTCCTGCCCTTCGATTTCTGCTGTGAAGCTTTCACCAGTGAGTAAAGAGGAAATGCCCTTAGAGGTTATTGATGAAAATATATATTGGTTTGCCCATAACAAAGAACACACTTAATTTCTTCTACTTTGTCCCTTGCCTTCAAACTTTGCACACTACAGCTTACATAAAGGATCATTATTATTATTATTATTATTATTATTATTATTTGTTTTTATTTATTTTTTTAATCCTTGTGAAAATGTTCTCACAGTGGTAAGTGTTTGTGAAAAAAAGGGGCGTTGCATAGTTAAGATTATGTGGATAAATTGTACTAAAGCTGTAAATGTAAAACTGATGATGTGTTCATACCTAATGCTAAAGCTTGTATATGTGCTGGTCATTACTGTTAACTGTATCAGCAGCATTGAGAGCTTTCATCACCACACACAGAAACCACAACAACATTCTCTCTCTCTCTCTCTCTCTTCTCTACTTCCTCTTTTAAACATATAAGACATAAGTCTCAATACAAGTGTTAAAATGACAGAGTTTTGTGATATTTGAATTAAACCAAGATAAAACGTGTAATTTGTGTGTGTGTGTGTGTGTGTGTGTGTGTGTGTGTTGGGAGGGAACTTTTTTAAACATGTTTTAATTGCGAAAATGTGCCCCAACCCCCCCAAAATTGTATAAAAAATTGGATTCCTCATATTGCAATGGGATCTCATGTACACAACCCTCTTCAAGTACCCTGCAGGTTTTCATTAGGATTTGCTTTGAGTGGGCCGTCTCAAAACACAGAGCTTCTTCATTCATGCCTTGTTGGAAAAAAAGCTGGATACAAGACATCTACTGGTTTTGTACCAAAATGGATTTAGAGCTTTGATGTATCTTGACTGAGTTTTTTTTTTTTCAGTTGCAGAGAAGAAATCACAAACATGATGCTGCCATAACCATGCTTCATCATCCGTACAGTTTTCTGTGGATGATAGCAGGCTGATAATGTCTTGTTTTTGTATTAAAATATCTTTTAGATTTAGGCCCCACCCTTTTTTTTCTCGTCCAACCATGACATGGTTTGCCACATATTTTGGGGTGATTTTAGACGTGTCTCTCTCTCTCTCTCTCTCTCTCTCTCCTTCACTTCCTCTTTCTAAACACATTGTTTTTAGACTCCCATTTCATTTGGAGAGAGACTTACACTTTTGCTTTGATGTATAACATCAGTGGTGAAGACTGTGCATTGATGGTGAATATATATAAAAAAAGTCACCTAATAATAGTCTAAGCCTGTGGTTCTCAAAGTGTGGTTCGCGCCCCACTAGTGGGGAATACAGACATGACAGGTGGGGCGCAATGAACGGGAGGGAATTAGTGGAAAATAATAGGAAAGTACCCATTCTAATTCATCCTTTTCTTTATTAATTTATTTAATCTTTATTTTCTTTATCGGACACTCGAAACTAAATAATAACACACAAAGAAATGGATCATTAATACAAGTAAATTAAAATAACATCAGAGAAAAAGTGGAACCACAGTGCAACAATAACGGTTTAACGTCGGCATGTTAATTGCAGAGGAACAATATATAAGGAAACATTCGGTATTATGTATGTCATTTCATTTATTCCAATGTGTATGCTGAGGTTTCTGTATTTTATCAGGCAGTACTAGTCTGGCATTTCTAGTTTCCAGTGCGGTAACAAAGTTGCTTTTTGATCCTTCAGGCGCTGAACAGAAGGGAAGATCAATTTCGTTCTACGCTTTTTGTTGCTATGCGGCGTTTTGCGATGATCCCTAAATCACTCGTTGCGCCGTAGAAAATAATGGTGTTTATATAAGGCATGTATAATTTAAGGGCGGATGTAGCTTAAGGACAATGAAGAGAGGAAATATATGTGGGTATCTTATTTGCGGGTTTATTTACACAGCTATTGAATTCGGAGATGCGAATATCAAACTAACTTTACCGCAGACACAAACAGGTGTTATGCGCTAAAGTGCCCCCCTGCCACGGATTGCCCCCCTACATAATCTCTATCAATTATTATATTAGGACATGCATTCAAAGGTTTATTATTATCGAATATATTGTGGCGTGGGCGGGGCGGCGGCTGACGACCAGCATGCTTTGCGGGAATGTCGGTGTGTTCACCATGATGGGGAAAGGTGTTTGGGTTAGTGACTTCGGCCTGTTGTGTGTGTGTTAGGTGTAACGTGTGAAATGTGCTCTAGTTCAGGCTGATGCTAAATTAGAGGTAGGCTCCTGAGTGAAGGTGCTGCTCATGCCATACCGGCTGTGTGCTAAATACAGTACTCCCAGCCATTGCATTGGGTAGCAAATAAGCTCACTCGTCTCTCCAGCATTCTTCTCGGCGTAAAAAACGCTACATTGGTGTCAGAAGTGGGATGGAGAGTAACGGGTTTGAGCGCACAACGGAGGACCTTCTGAAAATCCAAGCGGGCCGCCGAGTAGCGGAGCGACTACTCGCGAAGAAGAAGCGCTTTCCCGACGGCGCTAAAGCGAGCACACCACGGCAACCAACGCGGAGCGGCGAGGTGAAAATCCCGGCGCTGGATCTCGGGGCGGAGGCTGGCGCAGCGCAAGCGCCGGAGCAAGAGACAGCTCCGCGCGCCGTTAGCCGGCAAAGCGTCCTGCCGCTGCGCGAGGCCGAGCGCGCTGAGCCCATATCGGCGGTACATCACGGCGGAAGAGCCGAGCGACCGCCTGCAGCTCAGTGGCGCTCCGTTCGTGAACCTAGCCGGGGACAGGGCTACCCGTCGCGGCTAGGCAACGAGCAACTCTCCGACGTTTCGCGGCGAGGCCGAGGCACGGGACAGCGTACACTAGCAGCCGCTAAACTAGCGCCGGGAGGACACTTGGGAAGCCGCGCTGGGCTCTACATTGACTGTGTGCTGGATGGCGTCTTACTGCGGGCGCTCGTGGACACCGGCTCCACTGTTTCGCTGCTGCGCTCTGGAGTACTGGGGCAAAGCAAGCGTGTGCGCCGACGGCCTGATCCTGCCTTCAGCATCCGCACCGTTGCTGGGGGCTGCGTCAAGGTACGGGCGTGTCGCACGGTGCGAGTCCAGGTGGGTGGTCGAACTTACGCACACGAGTTCTTAGTGGGGAGTGTCGAGGAGGACTGCGTTTTGGGGTTGGACATTTTGGATAGATGGGGTGCGGTGCTGAACTTGTCCAGCGGAACTCTGCGTGGTAACTTCGGGGTAGCCAGGTTGCTCGGACCCAAACCACAGCCGGACAGGTTAGCAGCACACCGGGAAATGGAACTCCCGGTAGCCGACGTAGAACCCTCGACGCAGGATGTTTCCCCTGTGCAGCCCTCCAGACCCTCCGGTGGTGATCAGCCGTCCAAGCCAGCATGCAGCCGTCTTACTGCGTCACCCGCAGTCGCTCCGCCGGTCTCACAGTTGAACTGTGAACCGCTCATCGCCAGGCAGAAGGGCCCCACCCAGCGCTCGCGGGCACCGCTGCAAGACTTCCGGGTGGGGGCACCTATGGGGCGAATGGGCGTGGACACTCACAGCCAGGGGCGAGATTTTGCTGCTGGCGAGCAGGTGTGGGTGTGTTCCTCCGGAAGGAGAAGGAGGGGGCTCTCGGCCGGGCGTGTGTCTCCCTGGGTGGGCCCCTGTACGGTAATAGCTCGGCTCTCCGATGTCATCTACCGGGTGCGGTTGGCGGGACGGGCACGAGTTTTGCTCCACCGGGACCGTCTTGCGCCTTGCCAGCCGCACGCCGGGGAAACATTGAACTCTGTGGAGGCCGGACCGCCTCAGGACTACATTTGTGTTCATCCCTCACCTGCCAAAGGACGCCGGCGTTCCCACCGCCAGCGCCGACCGCCTCCACGCCTCCGAAATGGAGTTCTTCATGGTGACCAGGGACGGTCACAGCTCGGGTGGGGGCAGTGTGGCGTGGGCGGGGCGGCGGCTGACGACCAGCATGCTTTGCGGGAATGTCGGTGTGTTCACCATGATGGGGAAAGGTGTTTGGGTTAGTGACTTCGGCCTGTTGTGTGTGTGTTAGGTGTAACGTGTGAAATGTGCTCTAGTTCAGGCTGATGCTAAATTAGAGGTAGGCTCCTGAGTGAAGGTGCTGCTCATGCCATACCGGCTGTGTGCTAAATAAAGTACTCCCAGCCATTGCATTGGGTAGCAAATAAGCTCACTCGTCTCTCCAGCATTCTTCTCGGCGTAAAAAACGCTACAATATTATTACTATTATAATTAACCCTAGGCACGTGACAGCCGTCGAGACGATTAATACAAATCCCCCAAAATTATTATTTTATGGCACATTTATTTTGGGGGTTTGTCAATGTACACAAATTACACTAAATAAATATTGTTTGTGGTGAAAAATTACAGGAAATGATTCTTATTATAAAATAAGCAATATAAAAATATACATGTTGTATATGAAAAAATATATAATTTATATATTTTTCCCCCTATACAACATTTTTTTTTATATTGCTTACTTTATAATTAAATTCATTTGTTATAATTTGTAATTTGTAAACCATAAACCTATGAATTTAGGTGGGCAATCCGTGGCCTAGGTCGGGGGCATTTTAGAGCATAACACAGTAGCGTACTGTATGTAGTGAGCATAATAACATCAATGGATACATTTGTTACATGGACCACAAAAAAGCAGGTGATTCAGCCCTATCAGCCTAATCAACCAAAAAGCCAGCCGAAAGGAAAACATGATGAAGCCTATATGTTGCGCTTGAATTCATGGTGGGGATGGTGGGGCAGAGGAGAGACCTCTGTGTGTTTTGTGTCTTAAACCGCTGGCAGCAGACAGCATGAGACAAAGTAGGAAGACACTTATCGACAACACACCCCAGTCACGTTAATAAGCCACTTAACTTTTTTGAAAGAAAGCTCTAGATAAGTAACAAAGTAAGTCTGTTATAACAATTGCACGTGTATTTAATCTGTTTTGAACTTGGTGTTATTTGATCTTACTGGTTTAGAAATTGATTTTTCAATAAATAGCACACTTGGCCGTTTTTGTTATCATTTTGTTGACAAGTGGGGCTTGAAAATTCACCCACCCCCTTAAGTGGGGAATGACAGAAAATGTTTGAGAACCACTGGTCTAAGGCATGTGTTTCTACCTGCATTATCTCAATATCTCTCTCTTTCTTTCTCTCTCTCTCTCTCTCTCTCTCTGAAGTGTGATTGGTGTTGAAGCCTCACTACTTCCTCTGTTCTTAAACATTGCTTATTCAGGCAGTCTTCAGTAGGACAGGATGGAGCTCCGTCCACTCCGTGTGATGCTCTGTAAGTAAATGTTCTCTGTGTGTCTTCAATACAGTGATATATACTTAACAAACTAAGAGTCCTGATGTCAGTTTCTGCATAATTATTTCATTTGCATGTAGTTCAAGTTTAAATCTGAATTAAAAGTGAACAGTACATTCTGTTTATTTTTTGTTTGTTTATAATTTATTCAACATTTTTTAAGGATATTTTCTGTACTTGTAACATCTACTGTATAAAGTGAAGAAAGCTCCTCTTGTAGATTCACCATAAAACCCTGCAGGACTGACATGAGACAGAGTCAAGCAGACTGGAAAGCAAGTGACTGAGTTACTAAATGAGAGACTTTATATAGTATAGGGTGTTTTAATCTGAAGATTAGGCTAATTATCAGGTTTATCCTGCCTTGTGCGCTAAGTCTCCTGGGATAGGCTCTAAGCCTCTCGAGACCCCGTATACAGGATAAAACGCTATAGACGTTGAGTGAGTGATAAAGCCTTCATGTCAGTATATTAAGAAAGGAATGTAGATTAAGACAGATTGTTCTTTGGAGTTTTTTAGTAACATTACGACATTTTGCTTCTGTCATTTTTTTTTAACATCAAGTGTGAAAAACAGATGGTGTTAAAGGGAAACAAATAAATTTTGTTTCTATGACGTTAGTGACAGCAAACTTGTGGTTTGTTTTTTGTGGTTGTCACACAACATGACTATAAATGGCAAAACATATGCCAGGTTCATTACTAAAACTAAAGCATTGTAACTGTTGGCATATTGCAGACTTATTTTTACATTTACATATTGCAATACACGCCCTTATTGGAATTGGTTATTAATATTTGGAATGGTGACTTTTAATTGACTTGACATGAGGCCACATCACACACTGCTGTTTTTGGATTATTTTCTTACAATACCAAGCCTTTCCAAATTTTTGCAATATACATAATCTTTTATTTTTTTTTTGTTTCTCTCCCTATCTTTAGTGCTGATGGGACTCATCCACTGCATACTAACAGGTGATTCTTGCATTTATTTATATTTTTCCCTTTAATATATGTGAAACTCTGACCAGTAATAATTAAGACAAGTCGCTAAATTTATTGAAATCATAGGTAATAATGTCTTTTGAAAATGTGTTTTGACATACACTCATACACACAGAGAGCCACCAATCTGTAACACATGGTACTGTATGTCTCTTGTGCTGCTCTGTGTCTAGAACTTTTTAAGCGTTTATTTATTTATTAATTTATTTATTCATTATAAGAGTTGTTGTAATAAGACTGGGTCTTGTATACAAGTTGTAGCAGTGAACACAGTTTTCTAGTTTGAGTTGTGCATACAGTGATGCATGTGTGTGCTTCTTTTATTGGGGACGAGGACTTAACTGTACACTGCACTGGTAGGGATTTACTATCTCATCCTAACCAACAGCTACAGCTAAAGATGAAGGTTTGGTAAATCCATCAACTTCTTTGTATAGTGATGGGCCTGTGTTGTGGACGACTGTCATTTTCTTTATTCAGTCTTATTGTTAGTTCTGTATAAAACCAAAAATGAAGGAGAAGTGTTGTTCATGCTGATTTTCCCAGCACACTAAAAAAAATTATTCTTTTGAATTTACTTGATTTTAATACGTACATCTGTCCCACATCATCAAAATGTGGCCAAATTACACAAATTTTGCCTGCTTAACCAAAGTATTTCATTTATGGTAAACTTGTGTGAAAGAAATATGTTGACTTAACATAATCTTTATCATTTACTGTAATAGCAATTGATTGTGCAATTGTAATGTAATTGAATTGTCCATGATACTTCATTATCACTGAAAAGTCTAACAATTTCTTAGTGCTTACATTATTTAAATGTTTAATGTAATTTTAATTGTTTTAATTTTAATTTTAACTTATTTACTACAGCTGCGTCCAACATTATTTAACATAATAACATATGTGAACATAAACGAATAGAGTTGGTACAACTCAAGTAAATTTAAATTTCAAGCCCTGGTCAACAGAATTCTGTGAAATAAGGAAGCATAAGACAAACGGGATAAAACTGAGATTTTTTTACAATTTATTAATAAAACCCTGTTTTTCATCATCAGCAACATACAAATGAGGTCTCAATTTGAAAAGATGTACAAAACATAAAACACCATAAATAAGTTTTAATCATAGAAAAAAAAATTATACACCAACAGAAGCGTTTTGTACTTTATAACTGTACATTATGACTTTTAAATATGACCGATAGATACGGTTGGTGAGGAAAATCTTGAAGTCAGATGCAGACAGGACACTTTTCAGTCACAAACTCCTGTAAAAAAAAAGCACAGGGGTAGATTCAATTAAAATTCATGATACTTAATTTAGCAAATGAACAATATTTATACTTTCTTTCTCTCGCTTTACAACTCATGAGAACAGACCGAAACCAGAACCGAACCGCAGTTTAAGCACGCACATATAACCGTCGGTATTTTAAGTGTGATTAAAAATACAAGAAATAGCTTAAACCAAAATAACTTGACTGAACATTGCTAAACAGCAGGTGACATTTATGTTCAGTATTTCGTTTCTATTTAGAAAGATAGGAATTAATTCCTGCTTACCTTTTCCACACGCCCGCCAAACGTTTGTCTTCTCAACAAACTGTGTCCTCTTCTCGCGATGTCTTCTCGCAATGTTTGATCTGATATTTTCGGTTTTCATAGTGACAAGATCTCTTTGGTTTATCTCAACATTATTGAATCTAATATATGTTAAGTTGTTATATTTCATGCAAATGCAACATAAGTTATTCATGTTCATCTTGGAAGCAGGAAATTATGTACAAAACATATATTACATTTTAGTACATGTAACAGGTAGCCAGGTTCCTTTTTTTCACTGCAGAGGAAAAAGGGGAAACAACAACAAAACCCTAAATTTTTTTACAAGAAGGAATCCTTGCTGAGTCTGACCCACACCTCAGAATCAGGAGGATGACAGCCACATAATTAGAAATTCTCTACTGCATCACAATATGAAATGCATCTAGAATATCAGGAAACAGTATCAGTTATTACATGTAAAGTAAAATATTGTTTTGTTTAACTTTTTAAATGAATCATCAACTCAATCATAAATAAATGTTTATTTATGCTCCAAGTCTTGGTTGAGGCTCCTTTAGCATGAGTTTCTTCTAAATGGATTGGAGGTGATCAGAGATCAGGAATCAAACACCATAATATATTGTCTGGAAACCATTTCGTGGTAGTTTGGCACTATGGGCAGGCGCTAAGTCCTACTAAAGAAAAAAAATTGCCATCTCTGTAAAGCTTGTCAGCAGACAGAAACATTAAGTGCTCTAAAATCTCCTGGCAGATGGCTGTGTTGATTTTGACTTGATAAAACACAATGTAGTAGATGACATGGCACCGCAAAACATCCCCAAGTGTGGGGACTTCACTTATCCAGATTTTAGTACCTTGGGTTAGGGATGGTTATTTTCAAATAAACTTCAAATTTACTTTCATCTGTAAGCTTCGGAATGGTTCAAGAGTGGCTTGGTATTAGGAATGGAACAGTTGAAGCCAGGAAACAGCAACCTGGATTTGGATTTGCATTACCATTCCATAACTGATCTGTGGGCATAGATGCCAACCTTTGAGAAAAGCTTAAAGTGAGATTCTGAAAATACGAGCACTCGTTCTGCACATACATTCACGCCCCATTGTGCATGCCCTGACATTTTATTAAATACTACCCTTACAGTACATCTGTATGGCGCAGGATTTGCACTTAGCAAATTAGCATTGCAGTGTTAAAGTGAAACAACAGATGCATGTGACTGTATTTATTTAGGTTAGTACCACTCACATTTGAATTATTCACCCAAACAAAATAAATTAGGCCCTGTCTTACTTGCCAGCCAAACCAGCTACAGTACATGCTTTCCAGCAGCTCCATGTAGGGCAATACTACATGGTCAGTAGTTGCACAGAACTCTGGGCCCTGTACATACAGTAGATGTATGAATTGTAATTTAAGATATTCAGTTTTTTTTTCATGAGGTTTAAACATCAATTGTTAAAATTAAACCAAAAAACTTAACAATTCAAATACTGTACTTAACATGCAATTAATCTAGAATGTGTTTCTTTTTTTTTTTTTTTTTTTTTACATTTTTATCCCTAAGAAACAGTCCTAATATATATAAATGTATAATATATAAAGGTGTTTCTTTAATTCAAAACAACTTAGTTATGACTTACAATCATTTTTTTCAATTAGTGGGCACTCTTTTAATTGCAGGTTTTTTTGTATAAAAACATAATAAAAGTAATCTGATCATAGCAGGTCTTAGTATTAGACAAATACAACTTCAGACAAACAACAGATTGCGTTTTTACTGTTCCCTTATTTATTTAACAAAAACTAAGCCAAAAATAAAATAAAAAAACTTTTGCAGGCAATACTACTGTAAGGGTCCCTCCAACCGGTCCGGTCATATAAATTGGCTTCAAGCCAATTAATTTTTTAAATGATAGTTACTAAAAATTTACAATAAATATGGTAAACATTTGGACAGTTTGAACTTTGATGGCCATGTATATTTGTAGGGAATACAAACATATGTAGGGAATAACCACTTTTTAGTGGATCTTCATTTGCACACTGCTGGGCTGTAAATGAAAGTTAAAGTACTCTGGTTGCTCTGTCACACTGGGCTCTCAGGTAAAGTATTTCATAGGCCCTCACCTGATGCTGCATTTGATATAATGACCTGTGTTTTGTCTCAAAGTGGCTCTTCACATTTCTACTTTTTATTATTGCCACAGTTTCTAAACATAACTGGTTTTAAACTTCCTGCAGAGGTTTATATTGATCAAAACATATATTGATCTGTCCATTTGTCTCTAAAGGTTCAGTTTTCATAGTTTACTTTCCTTTTCTTGCAGTAAGCCATGCTGTGTTATGCTTTCCTTTCTGTTTCTTCCACACACTCTTTCTATGCACAGTTAACTATCGCATTGATTGATTCTATTGAGTGACACATATAGCTGTGCCCACCTTGAGAAAAAAAGTTTAAGATTACTGGTATATTAATTATTCTCATTTATCAGAAAAAGCCTCAGGGTCCTATTAGAACTGTCACTCGGTCCGGGTCTGGACTGCGGTCCACCATTTAGCAATGCCTGCCATTTAGCAATGCCTGGTTGTATTTCTCTGAACATTGCCTGGACTGACCTTGGGGTGAACTTGCTGGGATATCCACTGGATAGTGGATAGGGAAGACTGGAAACTGTCTTGAATGCTTTACACTTTTCACAATGCTTTGTACAATGTTGAACTCCAAATAGTTTGAAAATGGCTTTATAACCCTTTCCAGATTGATGTACATCTGCTTCTTCTGGCTTGCTTTTGTCCCATAGTGCAATTTTTCCCCCCAGGTAAGTGACATACATAAAACATTATACATGAAATCAGGCCTGCTTCTATCAATGTTTAATGATCCAGCTGTAATGCTTACTTGAAAAGGATCAGCATGGGCCCTCTGACTGGTCTACAGCTAAACAAGCTGTTCTGATAGATCACTGACCTGCTGGACATTTTAATCAGCTGATGATCTGAGGTTATGCTGAAGAATTCTGAGAAACTCCCACCACCATGCTTGGGGGTTGAATGCCTCACCTTTCTCCTCCACCTCCTCCAAACATACCTCTTATCAACACTTTCCTCCAGATGTATTTTTCTGTCTATATTGTCAGCTACAAGCTGCAGTCTAGTTTGAATGCATTGATTTTGGAGCAGGCACTTCTTTCTTGGCCATCTTCTTTCTTGCCTTTCATTGCACAGTGATGTCAAAGTTGCTTTAGACAGTGTCACTGGTGTTCAGCAGTCTTCAGTTATTTGCAGGCCTCTGCCATGGTGGTTCCTCAGTTCTTCCTGACTAACTGAACCAAATTCACCCCAGCTAAGGATGACGGTTTGGATCTTTTTTCAGCCCGTGGCAATGTAGCTACACATTGCAATAACTTGTACTTACGAGTTGTTTAGAAATTACTAAAAGAGATGTTCCTGACTTGTGTAAATCTACCAATATCTTTCTCAGATCTGTACTGAGCTCCCTGTACTTTCCCATTTTATTGTGCCTTGGCCATTTCAATGGGTGATGTCAATCAAACTTTTTTTTTATATTGGCACAGAGAATCATTACAGTAACATGAGGTTGAGGGGCCTAAGCCGTGGGCAATTAAAAAACATTTAGCAATGACATATGTATATTTTCAACAATGTATCTACATTTATTTTCATGATGAGCGTATGTTAACTGCTCACCACACTACATGGCGATATGTTGACACCTAACTACTGTGAGTATGATGATGGAAAATGAGATGGTGGGATGTTCCATTCTAAAACAAAGGCCATTTATATGGAATTGCCACCCCTTCCAAGCCCCCTCTTCAGGTACAACTGCTGGAATTTGTGCCTAGCTTCCACAATCAACAAATCAGTTCATCTCAAAGTTCTTCAGTAGGATTGATGTCAAAGTTTTGTGCAGAACACAAAAAATTCTCCATAACAAACTCATCAGACTATATACTTATGGACCTCATTTTGTGACAGATCTCATACTGCAAAACGAAAAGGGATTCTTAAAATTGTTGCCTCAATGTAGAAAGCATAAAATTGTTTAAAATATTTGTTGTAGGCTGTAGCATTAACATTCCTCTGCACTGGTTTTAAGTGCTCCAAACCCTGAAGAACAGCTAAATACCATTATTTCTATTCCACTCTGTTTTACTGTTTGCACTATACATTCTGGAAGACATTCTGGTAGACATTTCCACTGCTCCAGAGTCCAGTGTCGGTGTGCTTACTTTTGGCAATATAGTGTGTGTAATTAATATGGAAGGAGTAACATTTATAAAACATCTTATTGAAAAGCAAACTAACAACAAGAATAATTCCCCTTCAGTTCAATCATGAATTTCATCATAAAGACAGTGTGCTGCTGACAAACTGTAAAAAGTCATTAAAACTGTAGGTTTTGCAATAAATGTTAAATGTGGATGCCCAAAGTTCACACAATTACTTTGTAATTGTCTCTAATGAAGGAGAGTCAGAGTACTACTGTATAGCACCCAAAGAAAACCATGGCTCAGATTTCAGTGCTTCAGCCACAATTACAGTGGAAGGTGTGTTTTCTGCATTTGTACTACATCTATAAAGTTTAGAAGGACTGTGAAGAAATGTTAATATTTAAGTATACTGCGTAATTGTCTTTGTTAGTGGAACCATCATCTGAGCAAAAAGGTCAGGTGAAAAAAGCTACAACAGGTTTGTATGTTTTTATTATTATTATTATTATTATTATTATTATTATTTTAATAATAGTTTCTTTACATCAATAGTTAAACATTTAGACTAGTATTTTGTCTTTACTACAGAGAGCTTAATAAGGGTTAACACATTTAATTACCACACAGGAAAAACAACCTCTTTAAAATATAGACACTAAACTGATTCCACACTGACACTGCAACACTATAAAATCTACACTGCAAAATAAAATGCATATAAAACATGCATAAACACCCCAATAGTGCTCAGGGGTTTCATTTAACTTACGTGACTCCACCCAGGTAAGTGACATACATATAACATTATACATTTAACTTACGTTTCTTGTGATCTTGGGAGTCAATAAGTTGACTCAAATTATTATATTATCATATTAGAAATAATGATTAAAGTGCCATTGATGAGGGAAAAGCCTAACCAGAAGCATTGTTAAAGCAATGTATTTGTACTGCAAATTGACACTTACAGCATAACCACTAAAAGTTCTACTGGGTGTAAGTAGAATTCATAAAATGTGCTTATGATACTGTATATGATATTAATATAAACATTTGCTAGTCATATGAGCCAGGGAACAGAGCTCCAAGTAATTTAGCAGTCTAAATAGGGAGTCTAACCTGGACCACAGGAGAGGGTTTCTAATACTAATACTATGAATAAACATTTTCTCTGGGTACCCTGATATGACTTTTTTTTTTTTTTTTTAAGTTTTAATGTCATTTTGAGACACTGGCTCTAATGCAGGATTCAGAAAGACAGAAGAAGCATCTATATCCAGCGGTGCCGGACCACGCCATCCAGCAGGCCGAGTTCTTCTCGGTTCACCGCATGGACAGGACACGTGACTCGGGGAAGTCAAGGGGAGGCGGCGTGTGTTTAATGGTGAACAGCAGCTGGTGCAAGAGCGCGAGCGTTGTTCCTCTCACACGCTCCTGCACACCAAATCTGGAACTACTGTCCATCATGTGTCGTCCTTTTTATCTACCTTGGGAGTTTACATCGGTCATAATCAGTGCCGTTTATATTCCACCACAAGCGGACACGGACACGGACACTGCCTTATGCGAGCTGCATGAGGCACTCACACAGCACCAAACACAACACCGGGACGCTGCGCTTACAGTGCCAACCTCAAACGCGCAGCGCCAAACTTTTATCAGCACATCACCTGCCCCACCAGGGGCGAAAGGACACTGGACCACGGCTACAAGGCACAATCTTGCCCATCGTTTGGTAAATCCGACCACGCCGCAATCTTCCTCATGCCAAAATACAAACAAAGGCTGAAACAGGAAGTTCCGGTTCAGAGGGAGGTCGCGCGCTGGACGAACCAATCGGTGGCCGCGTTACAGGACGCACTCGATGACGCAGACTGGGACATGTTCAGAAACAGCTCCGATGATGACGTAAGCATGTTTACGGAAGCGGTTGTGGGATTCATTGGGAAATTAGCGGACGATACCGTAGAGAAAAAGACTATCATAACGTTTCCCAACCAGAAGCCGTGGGTAGATAAAACCATCCGAGACGCTCTGAAATCTCGCACCGCTGCCTACAACACGGGACTCGCGTCGGGGGACATGGAACCGTACAAGGCTGCGTCATACAGCGTCCGGAAGGCGGTGAAAGAGGCGAAGCAGCGCTACGGGAGGAAACTAGAGTCACAGCTCCAACAGAGTGACTCTAGGAGCCTGTGGCAGGGATTAAGGACAATTACGGACTATAAAGCACCAACAACCGATGTGACCTACGCCGACGTGACTCTGGCAGACGAGCTGAACACTTTCTATGCTCGCTTCGAGGCTGCAGCTAAAGACGCTAGCGATGCTAATGCTAACGGCTGCAGACAGGAAGTCACTGCCAGCGCCGGAAGCGCGTTCATCATCACCGAGCATGACGTGAGGAGAGCCTTCAAGAGAGTGAACACCAGGAAAGCAGCAGGACCAGACGGCATCTCAGGCCGTATCCTCAGAGCCTGCGCAGACCAGCTAGCACCTGTGTTCACTGAGATATTCAACATCTCTTTATCTCAGTCGGTGATCCCCACATGCTTGAAAGAGTCCATTATTGTTTCTGTCCCAAAGAAACCTCAACCTGCTTCTCTTAATGACTATCGCCCTGTAGCTCTCACCTCAGTGGTGATGAAGTGCTTTGAACGCCTGGTCAGAGACTTCATCATTTCTTCACTACCAGACACACTCGACCCACTACAGTTTGCATACCGCCCCAACCGTTCTACTGATGATGCCATCTCTCACCTCCTCCACACAACACTCACTCACCTGGACGCTAGGAAAGGGAATTATGTGAAAATGCTCTTCATCGACTACAGCTCTGCATTTAATACCATAATCCCCTCCACATTCACCACCAAGCTGGAGCACCTGGGACTCAGCTCATCTATGTGCCAGTGGATCTCCAACTTCCTAACTGGCAGACCACAGGCAGTAAGGATGGGCGGACATGTCTCAGCCTCACTCACTCTCAGCACTGGAGCCCCCCAGGGTTGTGTTCTGAGCCCCCTGCTGTACTCTTTGTACACCCACGACTGCGTGGCCACTACCAACTCCACCGCCATCATCAAGTTTGCTGACGACACTGTCGTGGTGGGCCTGATCACCAACAATGATGAGTCGGCCTACCTAGAGGAGATTGTAAATCTGGAGAACTGGTGCCAGAGGAACAATCTCCTCCTGAACGTCAGCAAGACAAAGGAGCTGATAGTGGACTTTAGTACAAAGCAGGAGAGGAACTACCAGACCCCATCATCAATGAGAACCCAGTGGAGAGAGTGGACAGCTTCCGATACCTCGGTGTTCACATCACGCAGGACCTGTCATGGTCCTGTCACATCAACACAGTGGTAAAAAAGGCCCGGCAGCGTCTCTATCACCTTAGACGCTTGAGAGACTTTAGACTGCCCTCTAAGGTGCTCAGGAATTTCTACTCCTGTACCATAGAGAGCATCCTGACGGGAAACATCACGACCTGGTTTGGAAACAGCACCATGCAGGATAGACGAGCTCTACAGAGGGTGGTGCGATCAGCTGAGCGCATCATCCGCACCGAGCTCCCTGACCTGCACTTGATCTACTTTCAGGTCCCGAAACCACTGCCCGAATGACATACGATAGATGACCATGGTCGTCTGTGCAATTCCAGACTCAGCCTTTGAATTTTCACAGTCGTGAAGGATAAATAAAGAGAATGAGTTGTGTCAATACCAATACCACTCTCACTGGTATAATCAATATTCGTGCACGCGTGTATTGTTTACTATAACACTGTGACTATGTGTGTGGAAAACATACTTTATTTTGTGTTTAAAAGCGCATGTGTACAGCACATGTGTGCTGTTTCTTATAACAGATGTGTGTGAGCGTGTGTAAAGCAAAAAAAAAAGTCTCATTAGAGGTTAAAAAAAACATTTTCTCCCTCTCTGATTCAACTTGTTATGTGTGTGCACGCAAGTAATTTGACACTGTGACGGTTCACACACACACTCTCTCTCGCCTTTAGTGTGTGTGAAGCACCCCTTCTCTGCTTCACACACACTAAAGGCAAGAGAGAGAGAGAGAGAGAGAGAGAGAGAGAGAGAGTGTGAGAACCAGCACGGTGTCAAATTAGGCGTGCGCACACCATAATGCACACACATAACGACAGGCTGAGAGAGCCTCTCACACACACACACACACACAAAGGAAACACTTATCTGTTGGGATTTATTTTTACTGTTTTTAAAAGTAAAGTGCAGGTTAATTTGTTTTATTTTGAACTTATATTTTGTATTTATTATTATTAGCAACAGTGCTAAATAATAAGCCACTGTGCCACCTTATTGCAGATTAATGATAGTTAAAAAAAAATAGCAGATGTGTAGTTTGGAGCAGTGGAGTGTAAGTGTAATGCAAGACATAATGTACATACTGCTTGTGACAAACACTGATATTTGTTTTGGTGCTACACAGATGATAAATGTAAACATTTTCTGTAAAAGTTGTTCTTTCTGCTGCTGTTATTAGGGTTCCCGACAGCATTTATTATTTTGGCACAGGTCTCATTTTTTATCTGAGCTTGGGATTGGCATTAAACGTCCAATATGTTTTCTAAAAAAGCCCAATGAAACTGTGTTAAAAAAAATTATAAATATCACTGAATAGAAAAATTATGTATACTAAACTATGCGCACAATATTTGATAAAAATATATAGTAGACCTAAAATATATAGTACCGTAACAGTCTGGTTGAAAAAAAATTAAGGCTTGAACTCATACACTGATGTTGTACTGTCTTTGTTTGGGGTTTATTGTCCGTATTGAATGTACAACAACGTAAGAGCTAGAATAACAGATAAAAATAAAAAAAAGGGAATCTGCAGGAAATCCACATCCATATAAATGAAACAAACAAACGACCTTACAGCAATGAAACACTAAATTAAGCTAACATTTATCACAGACATAAATTACTCATAATAGAACAAACACATAAACCAGTCATAAAGAGTATACGTTACAGATACATGCTATATGTTAGCATAATGTTTTCTTAACTACCTTGTTCTCACTTTCAACCAGGTGCCAGTCAACAAAGTCAAAAAAGAAATAAATACTGAAAAATAAAACAACAAAGTGCGACTGTATGTATAAATGACTTTAAATGTCTTTTATCGTTAATTCGGTAATCCTTCTCCGTGCGCGTGCGCTCTCTCGCGATATGTAAGATCTCTGTGCATTTCCACCCAGTCACATTTCAAAATAAAGGTCTCTATAGGTTAAAAAAGATTAAGTTAAGTTAAAGAGTGCAAAGCATGATGCAAATTACAATAAGCATGACTAATATTAAGAAATATAATTAAATCACCTCAGAATATTAATCTTATTAATTACTTCAAATAACTGAGGGTTATGTACAAGTACATTTAAAAAACAACAACGTTAGTCTACCCTGTATCTACATTTATTTTTATGATGTGTGTATGTAAACTTCTGACCAGACTATATTGTTGTTGGATGTTCCATTCTAAAACAATAGGCATTTATATGGAGTTGCCACCCTCACCCTTACCTCTTCTGGTACAACTGCTGGAATTTGTGCCTAGCATGAGCATTCCAGTTCATCCCAAAGTTGATCAGTGAGATTGATGTCAGAGCTTTGTGCAGGACAATGAAATTTCTCCCTAATAAACTAGAAACTGTGTGTTAAATAGATACATGAAAATAATAGTACTGTATTTGGATTTAATTCTTTCAAAATAAACATAATTTTTTTTTACAGATAATCCACCAACTGAGGTTACTACATCAGGTGAGCGACTACACTAAGCTACACTGTAACTAAGACACATCATACTTTAAAGTCACAAACTTTACGTTTTTCTTCTATTTTTTAAAAAATGTTTATTTTTTTATCTTAAAGTCAAGAGTCTAAAGAACAAGAGTCATAATAATCATTACAATGATCACAACATTGCAAAATTTATGGTTAAATGAGCCTTGGTGTATTATACAGTATATACATTTAAAATGCATTTTTTTATGTGTGACTATTAAAACTTTAGTATGAAAAATATATAATTACTGATCAATTTTAGACTAAAAAACATAAAGCCATCAAGCCACCTATTGCATAAAGCAATAGGGGAAGTATTAATTCCTGCTACCATTAGAGAGACATCTAGTGACCTAGGGCCAAAACATAAGCAAACAGGCTCTGTTATGTAAGTATGACAACTTTCCCCAGTCACACCAGCAATGATAGTGTTTGATTTGGTTAAATGAAGACCCAGCTTCTTAGCCATCTCTAATGGAATTATAGAAATTTGTGCACCTGCGTCAATTAAAAAGCTATATTCCACACTATTAACAGTGATCACAACATACAGTCTGTTATCTCGCTCATAGGTAACTGGCTGCAAATAGGCTCTCACAGCTTTCATATCTAAAAAGACTGAGGCGGAGGGGGAGGAGGCAAACCAGGTGAAGTTGCAAGATCTGAATGATCTGCCCTGCCACGTCAGGCGAAAGAGCTCCGCCCCTCAAGTCAGGCTGAGAACCTCCAGAGTCAAAAGCACATTTCTGCTTTTTCATGTCTGCCTTTCGCTTCCGGCAAGCCTTGTACCAATGTCCGGGCTTATGACAATAGCGGAAAACATCACGTGGAACAGATTGAGCAGTGTCCACATCAACAGCAGCTTGCATCAACGCAGACACATGTGTTTTCACATTGGAATCTCTTTCATATGCTGAAAGACTGTCAGAAAGATCATTAAGTGTAGATTTCCGCCACTCAGGTTTCAGAAGCGGCAGCACCTTGCGTAACTCAGCACGTAAGCCATCAGCCCACTGCGCAACGTGAATTCGGCTGGCCATCACCTCGTCTGTAGAGCTCAAGCCATTCCCACCATACAACATGAACACCTGGACATAGCGCTGAGTGTATTCAAGGACAGACTCATTTTTTGCCTGCTGACAATCCACAACTTTACGCCAGCATTCATTACAGTCCACAAAATCACGAATAATCTTCAGAAGGTCATCAGAACACTTTTGCACAGCTTTTGCTGAAGTAAGCTTCTGCTTGTCCTCACAAGCCTGATAATAAGCTCTTAACTTATCTACTTCGGAGGGCAGAAAAATCTGGGAACTTATGGCAATCACATCCAGAGGGTGGAAATTATACAACTGAATTTTACGCTGCATCTGCGTTAAGAAAGGGCCCATGCCCATCTCTCTCGAATGTTTAAAGTCTTTTGCCATACGATCGACTTCAGCCGGACTCAGTGGCTTGTATGTGATTGTTACTTTTGAGTCTTCATCTTTTTTAGAACAAGACTCTCTCACAGCCATCAGAGCCATGCCGATGAGTGCTGTCTGAATCCTCAACCTTTGACTGCTCTCTTAATTGTATATCATAGCCAAGATTAGGAAGAGATGGAAACAATGGCCTTGATCTAGACAGAGATAGCTTCCCTGCTTGTATTTCCAAAACCTCGAGTTTGGTTTGGAGAGAGTTAATTAAACACTGAGACTGCTCACATGTTTCTTGAGCAGATTTAGCGGCACGCTTATGTTTAGCGCATTCCTGCGCAAGTTTACTGATCTTTTTTGTCGCTCTCACGCTTCTCACAATCCCGCTCTGCAGCGTGTGATTGTATTAGAAGAGCATGCCACTGCCTTAATACTTGAACTGCAGCTTTAAGGTCTTTACGCTGCACACACCTTCCCAAAGCAGAAAAACATTGCTCTCTAGTCCATTTATCCTCATCTTTAACAACAAGAAATTTGCATAACTTCACCTTTTTCTTGCTACACAATTTATCTAACATCTGCCACAATTCCTTCTCAAAACAGGAATCATCAGCATATGGCAGGGATTCACAACCTAGTGAGGACCGCCGTCCGTCACACTTAGGATCCTGAAAACACATCGCCATATTGTCAAACAATATTAAGGCTAACTCATTCAGTACTGAGAAAACTACACGTTAGACTTTTACTGATTCCTCCACAATCATCTAGCAACAAGGATATTTTTACAGGATGGAACTCACCCGTGCTGTCATGCACAGGACCTCCAGGGACTAGAGTCAGAACTCAGGCAGATGATATTGCTGTCGCCTGGATCAGTCGTCACGTCGCAGACGTCAGACGAAGACCATCACTGCCCCACGTTAGGCACCAGGATTGTTGTAAATAAAAATAAAATCTTCTGGATCTGACCAGAGCATTAGATGATCAAGGAATCAGGAGACTCAGAGCCAAGGTTCAGCTGGAGAAGATAGTTTTAATTTGCATGCATGCGTCAATCAGTCAGCCTGGGCAATGAAATCCGAACATAAATGGCAAAACACCCATTTTATACTACGATGTAAACATCGACCCAAGGCCAAGAAAGGAAAAACAAAGGAAGAAAAATAAAATCAAGGTTAAAAACATCATGTGAAAATTAAGTAAACAAGGACATGTATTAAGTCAACAAGGAACTTATAAAGATCACGCTGACATAAGTCCATTATTAATTATTAGTGCCATATTCATACAAAATATTAAGGAAAATTAGAAATAAATCCCTCACCAGACTATATTGTTGTTGGATGTTCCATTCTAAAACAATAGGCATTTATATGGAGTTGCCACCCTCACCCTTACCTCTTCTGGTACAACTGCTGGAATTTGTGCCTAACTTCCAATCAACATTCCAGTTTATCCCAAAGTTGATCAGTGAGATTGATGTCAGAGCTTTGTGCAGGACAATGAAATTTCTCCCTAATAAACTAGAAACTGTTTGTTAAATAGATACATGAAAATAATAGTACTGTATTTGGATTTAATTCTTTTAAAATAAACATGATTTTTTCTTACAGATAATCCACCAACTGAGGTTACTACATCAGGTGAGCGACTACACTGAGCTACACTGTAACTAAGACACATCATACTTTAAAGTCACAAACTTTACATTTTTCTTCTATTTCTTAAAAAATGTTTATTTTTTTATCTTAAAGTCCCCAAATTCCCTATTTACTGATAAGAACAAGAGTCATGAGAATCATTACAATGATCACAACATTGCAAAATTTATGGTTAAATGAGCCTTGGTGTATTATACAGTATATACATTTAAAATGCAATTGTGTATGCGTGTTGCTTGCAACTTGTATGCGCCGCCTTAGCCATAAAATAATTGTGTGTAATTTTATATTCAGAGATGTAAGCTGGCTTAGGATCTTTGAATCTGTATACAGTACTATGTGCCTCATGAACACAGAATGGTGTTGTACCTGTCACAAAGTGGGTGCTTTGTATTTTTGTGTGCATGTGTGTGTAAACACACATTAGTGAAACAACTTAAAAAAATACTGAGTTAGTTTAAGTATATTATTCGAATTGAGAGAGGATAAAAAGGGGCTTATTGCATAGTCAGGTAATTTAAGGCAAGTGACAACAAGTAACCAAGAACTGTTATGAATTTCTATTTGGGAATGTGGCTGTGGAATAAAGAATGAAGGCTGTAGAATCTGAAACAATAATAGAGATTAAAGAGTGAGTGTGCATGAGGGGTTATGAAGTGTGTGTGTGTGTGTGTGTGTGTGTGTGTGTGTGTGTGTGTGTGTGTGTGTTGCCTTCAATCGCTTTCCTGACCGCAACAGAGAAAACAGGCTATTGTTGGGGTGACTAAGGTTCTTCATGATCTTTCTGGCCTCTGTCCAGCACCTCTTGTTGTAGATTAAGTCTAGGTCAGGGAGCTTGATGTGGATGATGCGCTCAGCTGATCGCACCACCCTCTGTAGAACTCGTCTGTCCTGCATACCAGAACAACCAGGTCGTGATGTTTCCCGTCAAGATGCTCCCTATGGTGCAGAACTAGAACTTCCTGAGCACCCTGGAAGGCAGTGTAAAGTCTCTCAAGCTTCTGAAGTGGTAGAGACGCTGCCAGGCCTTTTTTATGACAGTGTTGATGTGACCGGACCATGACAGGTCCTGCATGATGTGAACACCAAGGTATTAGAAGCTGTCCACTCTCTCCACTGGGCTCCTGGTGATGATGGGGGTCTGGTAGTTCCTCTGCTGCTTTGTACTGAAGTCCACTATCAACTCCTTTCTCTTGCTGACGTTTAGAAGTAGATTGTTCCTCCAGGTAGGCCGTCTCATTGTTGTCAGTGATCAGACCCACTACGATGGTTTTGTCAGCAAAATTGATAATGGTGGTAAAGTTGGTAGTGATGAATAAGTCATAAGTTGTTTAGTGTTTGTTACTCAGAGAGGAGGAGTGCTTTACTGTAGAAGTAATTAGTGCAGTAAAGTTTAAGAAAACACTCCACTTTAGTTTAATTCGTGGAGCTAAACGGTTGAGGCCACCCACTAGAGCCACTATCCCGTCGTGGGATTTATCTACTGTATCGTGCTCGAAGGTCTAATTGACACCTCTTTCGAACCACTAAAGTCAGCGCCTGTCAGGTTTCTGACCCTTAAGATGGTTTTTCTATGGCCATTACCTCTCTGAAGAGAATTGGGGATCTGCACGCCTTGTCAGTCTTCTTATCCTGCTTAGACTTTGCCCCTGGGCTGGTCAAGGCCATTTTGCATCCTCACCCGAACTATTTTCCAAAAGTTCCATTCTCAACCATGCACCCTGTTGTTCTTGAAGCTTTCTGTCCTCCGCCTTTTACAGCTCCGGAGCAGGAGAGAATGCACTTATTGTGTTCAGTACGTGCTCTTCAGATTTACGTCCAGCAAACCAGGCAGTGGCGTAAGTCAGAGCAGCTTTTTATATACTATGGGGGCCGCAACCTGGGGGCGGCCGCCACTACATAGACCTTGTCACACTGGGTGAGAGATGCTATTGCCCTCTCCTATGAGGCGCATGGGCTCACTTCACCTCTAGGAATTAGGACTTATTCAACCAGGGGGATTGCCTCATCTATTGCGCTGGCAAGAGGTATTCCCCTGCAGCAAGTGTGTGACGCAGAGGGTTGATCCTTTCCACACATACTTGTTATATTTTATAGTCTGGATGTTCATGCTACTCCGGGCTCACGGGTCCTCGAGTCAGCCTCCCAGAGATAGTTCTGAGACCTCCTCGTCTTTTGTGCGCACACGCTACACAACCTTGGGCTCCAGACACTTGCAGTGCGGCGGCGTTGGTATTCTCGTTCCCATAGCGTTTTTACCCAGCATCGAGTGTAGCCTTTGAAAGGGAACGCCTTGGGTTACTTTGCTGTAACCCTGTTCCCTGAAAAGGCGGGAACGAGATGCTGCGCTCCAATGCCGCACTGCCTACGTGACCAGACGTCCCCTCAGACAAAATCGATCTAAGGAATGTTTCCGGTTCACTCCTATTTATAACCTGCAGGTGCGTCTTATCAGATGACATCACCTGACCGAGGTTATATAAGCCAAAATTTGGCGTGCTTGATATACACAACCCTTCAGAGGTTATGTGAAAGTTTATATTATTATTTATATTACGAGTACTATAATTCATTTTTGACAGCTAAAGGTCAAAGGTGTCATATGGAATGGCCAATTTAAAGTAGTTGTGTCTTAATTGTTTATACATGTTTAAGTCATTAAGAGTAGTTGTGTCTTTTCCTGTGAAAGTTTACACATGTGTTAGTAATTAAGAAAATAGTTGTCGCCTTTCCCATGAAAGTAAAAGTTTCCCACCTGGGGGTATACAAAATGTCAATCTAATTTTGACAGCTCAAGTCAATATATGGAAGGGGTAATTAAGAGTAGATGTGTCTTAAATGTTTAAGCGGTGTAGGGAACAAGTGAACAACGGATCTTCAGTTTAGCGGAAAAGGTAATGAATAATTTCCTATAAGTCATTACATATCACTGGAGTGTGAAAAAAATTGAACTTGAAAAATAATTTATATTTTTATTTAATTAAGAAACCATTCGTATTTTATAGGCTAGCAATTTGTAAAAAAAATATATAATAATAATAAATAAATAAATACATCTTTTATAATAAATAAAGACATCTCCGTACATCATGTAACTTAATTACATAATAATTTATCGAATAATTTATTCGTGAGTTATAAACGTTTAGGTACAGTTTGAGTGATTTATTTATCACCACAAAAGTGGGTGATATGGAGGGTCGGAACAATGTTTGAATTTCCGATTCAGAGTCCCATGGGATTCCCTTGAGTTAGTTATTGTTCATATTAGCGAAGGCGAGAAAATACATTTCACAAAACAGTAACTGTTTCTGTTGTAGGATCCGACATATTAGCCACAGATTCCACTGTTTACAAACCGCTACTACCATTCAGGAAGAATGAAACGAAAAGTCCGTCTACACTGAAATGACTTCCTTTTACACTGAAATGACTTCCGATTACACTGAGAAGTTTGTTTTTGTGTGTATGTGTGGAAAGTATGTATGTGTGTGTGCGCGCATTTCATATGTAGTTGTTTGAGCAGTTAGTAGTATATATGTAATTGTGAGTGTTTCATATGTGTGTGCATGAGTGAAGTTTGATTTAAGCCCTATACGGAGCCTCATAGATTTGTAAAGAATCACTGCAAGATAGTTTCTGTTCTCATCAGTGTGACACTTTTCCTCTCAGGTTTTATTAGAATTGTTAGGAAATAACTGATATCAACAAGAACCAATTCTTATAAATAAATAAATAAATAAATAAATAAACAATCAGTCGAGAGGAAGTCTAGAAGCCAGTCACAGAGTGTAGGGTGCAGGCCAAGTGTAGACAGTTTGTGGGTGAGTTTATTAGAGACGACTGTGTTAAAAGCAGAACTGTAGTCTACAAAAAGCATCCTGATATAGGAGTCTTTATTTTCCAGATGAGAGAGGGAATGACGGATGGCAGCAACTATCACATCTCAGGTTGACGTGTTAGGCTGGTAGGCACATTGTAGGGGGTCCACAGTGTCTGGTGCTGTTTTGAATGTGGGCCAGCACCACTCTCTCAAAACACTTCATGATGACTGGAGTTAGCGCTACTGGTTTATAGTCATTCAGACAGGTGGGCGCCTTCTTCTTAGGAATGGTTGTGTTTTTGAAGCAAAAACATTTTTATTTTTATTTTACTACTGTGATTTTCAGTAAAGATGTAAATGATTAACTTTGTTTTAAAAAATAATGTATACAGCCTAGTTCAAAATTTGAGACATGATTTATTAAACATAATTTGAAGAAAGATAATTTACAGGCACAATACAGCAGGTTTTACCCTTCATGGACAAAACACTGAAACATTTACAATGAACAATAACTCTAAGTGCTTATTTAGGTACAAAGATGATACTAATGTACACCAATAAATAAACTTAATAAAGAGTCATAAAAGTTAGCAATGTGTACTGGTAAATAACTAGTAATAGTTAGCAATGTGGCCTCACACGTGCAGGGGTCAGGGGTAAGGGTTCGATCTCCACCTCGTGTCTGTGTTGGTGGAGTTTATATTTTCTCCCCATGCTTGATGGGTTTCCTCCAGGTACTCCAGTTTCTTCACACAATGAAAGGCATTCAGATTAGGCTTATTGGCATTCCCATAGTGCACATGCCATGCGTGAGTGTGTGTGTTTGGGTCTGATGATGTCACAGCTACACAGGGACTTCAGTATCTGGCGTTGATTAATGCAGTTTTCTGTTCCTTGTTCAGCTCATGTAGGTGAAAGTTAGAGTTTCTTCTGAGTTCATTAACTAGTGAAAGCATGTCTCATTTACACTCGATTCTAGTCCTGAACTTCAGTCAGTGTTTCTTTAATGATGTCGACTCAAGTCATGAACATCATTCATCTGTTCAACATGTCAGACATTTTTAAAGCGTGACCATAGTGAATAAAAAAACTGGATTAATTTTCTTTTTGTCTCTTTTGAGTTTAAACTACATGTTTTTTGTTATTAGAATATTTAAAAATAAGCTGAAGGTTGAATTTAGGCCTAAATGAAAGTCTTAGATGTTTAAATGTACTGAGGGTGTGTTTGATTCACACACAGAACACAAACCTGTGCTCATTTAACACACACATGCTCATCTACTGTACACAGCTCTAGCAAGAAAACATGAATAAAAAGTATATTTATATAAACATAAATAAATATGCAGCCTGGTAAATGTGTAAGTGTTGAGGTCAGGTAGTGATCAGAAGTAGATAGATGATTATGTCAAGATCTCCACCATGATTTCTCAGTATAAGAAGACGAGATCTTGAGCCCTAAATAGAGTTTTATTTTATATATGAACACAGATGTGTAGATTTAACACAATGTTTATAATCATCATGTGTAAAGGAAAACTATCAGTAAACACAGAGAGCTTTACACCTCAGTTTAATCAGGAATTTCATTATGACGACATCGTGTTAAATACAGATTGTATAGGAGACGTACGGTGGCCCAAAAGGTCAAAACACATCTCTCTCATTGTGTGTGTGTGTGTGTTTGTGTGTTTCCCTAAAATGTGTGTATAGTTTCTCCTGTGTGTGTGACCGCTCTGTTACGTGTGCTAATTACGTATATTTATTTATGTGTTTGTCTGTAAGGTGGCGACACTACACTGATTTATTCACTTTTAGACAAAACAAGTCTAAAAAATATTATTTCTAAAGTTTCCCAATATGTCTTTCAGTAAAGATTTGCATTTTGTGTTCTATGTTCCCAACATAATTTTTTTACTTCATACACACATTAAGATAAATTGATATAGAGAGATTAGAGAGTTACATCATCACATAGCAGTTATTGTCTGACTCTCACTTTGATATTATTGATGCTTTACATTTAATATCTCTATAGATTTTCATTTACATCATTTGAATAACTGAAAATTCATAAACAATGTGACATTAGTCCTGATGTGTTTAGTGTCGTCACTGAGAGAGTAATAGTGTTTTACTGTAGAGGTGATTTGTGTAGTAAAGACTACTTCACATTCTGATACTGTATTTAATCTCTAACAGAAAAACCTAAACCTGTGATCACATCAAGTCTTAAAGGAGACGTCCTGACAGGAAACCCAGTGACTCTGACCTGTACACTGAATGTGCAGTCTGATGGATGGAAGTTTTACTGGTATAAAGACGGTCAACACCATAAGTCTGATACAAATTCCTACACCATCAACCCAGTTAGTGTCTCTGATGGAGGTCGATACAGTTGCCATGTTGGAAGAGAAAACCCAGAGTACTCCAGTAATGAATTCTGGGTAAATGTTACTGGTGAGTAAGAGACTTTCTCTCATGTAATTCTGTACAACACTGAACATATAAACACCATGTGATCAGCATCACAATACAGTAACATTTACACAGTTAGACACAGAGAAGTGTTTTCTGTAGATGATTGTATTAAAGTTAAAGAGAGACAGTGTGAGCACGGCTGAGCAGGGCCGGTGTGAGCTGAGCTGGAGATCAAGTGGAACAACACTAGTTTAGATTTAGTGGAAAATGTCACAAATACCTGTAAAACTCTTTTAATAAGCTGCTGAGAGGCTGTTTAATGGACTTCATAAAGTTACTGCTTCAGAAACATCACCATGCTCGAGTGGAGAGTCTGAGTGTGAATGAGTGAAGAGGACCAGGGGCGAGATTTTATACTGAAACACTGAGTGTAAGAGACTGTAGAGTCTGAGAGAATGAGGGAGATTAGAGTGTGTGTGAGGAGTTGTTGAATAATAACAGGTGTGTGTGTGTGTGTGTGTGTTTGTGTTCATACATATGCATACAGACACTTAGTTATAGTTATTAACCATACACTATACTTATTAAAAAAAAATAAGATGTACATTATGCAAAAATAGTAAAATATTTCACCAGATTTATATCGGAATAATAATCAGAGTGTTAAGAGCAACTCTCAGGAATCATATGCAAGTTAGCAATGTTGTTTTTTTTTATGTCAGATTAAACCTGATTTCTGACAGAGAGATTAGAGAGTCAGTGTCTATAACGAGACAGTACGGTGGTGTAGTGGTTAGCACTGTCGCCTTGTTCCTGGTCCAGGTTTGATTCCTGGCCAGGCTCAATTCCTGTCTTTGTGTGCATGGAGTTTGCATGTTCTCGCTGTGGTTGGTGGGTTTCCTCCGGGTACTCCGGTTTCCTCCCACAATCCAATACCCCCGGTTGCCAACTCCCTGGAATGAGGAGGCTGGATGTTATGATATTGAATATTTGTTTTCTTTACTTTGCTTGTGTCTCTGCTGCTGGTGGGATGGGGTGTGTCTTCTCTTAATGTTTCAGGTCCTGCCCACTTCAGTGCGCCACTTCCTGAAACCGATTGGTTGACGATTGGTTAAACAGGAGACCCAGAGGTCACTTAAGTCTACAGTCCTGAAGACCATGTGTTTGCTTATGGCTTATTCTATGATTGTTATGAAAATTATACCATGTTTGACCCCTTGCTACATACGTTTTCTGATTATGCTTTTATTTCCCCTTTTAGATGATTGCTTGGTATTTAATAGATTTACCCGTGTGTGACCATTTGCTTGTTTTGTATTCGCCCTTCTTTGGTTTTGGTTGCTTTGTTTTGTAAATACATTTTGTATATATTTGTATATAATTCCATATTTAGTGGCCTAGTAAGACATCAACATCATTTTCTTTATGGTTTGTTAATCCTGTTTTTTTTTCGGTAGTAGGGAAGTAAGGGTAGTATGTTGTAGTCCAGTTTCTTTTTTTTTTTGGTGCAACTTAGGTATTTCACTTCGGGACTAGCTAGAGGGAATTTTGTTTGGTTTTTTGGCCTTGACGGCATTTGAAACTTACAAGCACATTTTTGGGGATTTGTTAATACACACGCATAGATACTATAGCTCACGCTACAGTTAAAACAACTAGACTTAGAGTTACAGTAAGTTAACATCAGTATAAAGCTCAGCAGCTACAGTTCCAAACCTTGGAGCTGGAAACTAAAAGGAGATAAGGCTGAAAGAGCCGGAGCCACCTGGTGGCTTTAGTCCGTATACCACCACGGCATGGTAGAACTTAATTTTGCTTTCGTCAGTGAATAAATTTTCTGGATTATTTTATTCTGGATGGAGTGGTTTTACTTTTTGATAGAGACTCTGAGTCTAAGCCACTGCGTATCCTGAGAGACACCGGAGCCACTCAGTCATTTATATTGGAAGGTGTCTCGCCTTTATCTGACCAGTCTAGTTGTGGTGCAGATGTTTTAGTTCAGGGTATTGAACTTGGTGAGGTGAAAGCTCCATTACATACAATTTATCTTCGCTGTAATATTGTGTCTGGCCTTGTTCAGGTTGCAGTCCGTCCTCAGTTGCCAGTTACAGGAGTTTCACGTTCTGTATTTTGGGTAATGATTTAGCTGGTGATAAGGTTTTTCACTTGCCTGTTGTAACTGACGTTCCTGAGATGAATGAAAGTGATGTCACATGAAGTTTCCATCTGTTTTTAGCACCTGTGTGGTGACGCACTCAGGCTTGTAAAATGAAGAATGCTGACGATCTTTCAGATTCATTTACGTGTAGTGACAATCCAGTGTTTGAAGATGAGAATTTGTCCCCCAGTTTGTTACAGTATTAAATCTGTTAAAAGGTTACTGGTAAGTTCCTCTCACACCACGTGCATCTGGAATCTCTGCCTTCATTATCTGGGACAGTTTCCATCAGTATACCGTGATGGCATTAGCCAATAGAAATGCACCTGACACATTTCAGCGTCTGATGACGCAGGTTCTTGGTGATGTGGTAGTATTTTTTTGATACTTTGTATTTTCTCGCCTTTAGAAAGCTTTTTAACATTTAACTTAGCAAAATGTGAATTTGGTCATGCCACCATTGTGTACCTTATGATAAACAGGTAGGACAAGGTACAGTTCGCCCACTAGGTGCCAAATTTAAGGCAACTGTTACATGAAACAAAATGAGAGCTTGAACACTTTCTCGGCATGGCAGGCTATTACAGAAGCTTTTGACAATTTTCTCTGATGTTATTTTGCCTCTCAAATCCTCCGTAACTTGGTATGTTTTCTGATGATGAAGTGGCGTTTGAGTCTGCTAAATCGCTTTTATGTAGTGCATCTGTCTTTTTCGAGGGCTTTTAAACTTGAGGTGGACAAGAAGTTTACCAATGTAAACTTTAAATGTTGAAGTGCAAGCAGAACCCCTCGCGCTTCTACTTGCACATTTGAAGTTTACAGTACATTGGTTTCAGTACTGACCCCGTTTTTACTGATCATAACCCCTACTTTTGCATTGCATGTCAAACAGCAAGCAATGGGGAGGAATTGGACACAACTAAATTAGGGAGAAAATCTGGAAAAAAATCCAAAAAATATAGAGAAAAAAAGAAAGGGTCTGAAAATGTCATGGCTGACTCATTATTTCAGTGCCATGATGATTATAGTTGTGAACAGGAAGTTCACTATTAAAGGTAGTTGATATATATTTTTATTTTCTGCTTTGTTTGTGTCTCTGCTGGTGGTGGGATGGGGGTGGTTCTTCTCTTAACGTTTCAGGTCCCGCTCACTTCCGTGTGACACTTGGAAACCGATAGTTGGTTTTTATGCCAAGATGGCGCCGGTGAGGTCGGCTGCCGTCATGACTGCTCCGACCACCTTTTCTTTGTTTTTGTTTTTAAGTTGGTTTTCAGCGTTTGTAAATCGGCAAAATTACCACCATGGAGTACATTAGTTAGGATAGAGACACTCTTGTACACTACACTGTACTCACAATTCAACGTTTTTAACTCCGGATCCGAGCTGGCCGAGTGAGATCCTGAGGGAAAACAAAGGACGCGACGCGAAGCGGTGGCCTCGAGGGAAACGAGCCGGCGTCAGGAACAGGCTGAGAGCCCGTGCACACCGCACACCTCTGCCTAGCATCCTGCTCGCCAACGTCCAGTCACTGGAAAAAAAAACTCGATGACCTCAGGGCCAGGATAAAGTTCCAGAGAGACATTCGGGACTGCAATCTCCTCTGCTTCACCGAGACATGGCTGAACCCAGCGGTGCCGGACCACGCCATCCATGGTGAACAGCAGCTGGTGCAACAGCGCGAGCGTTGTTCCTCTCACATGCTTCTGCACACCAAACCTGGAACTACTGTCCATTATGTGTCGTCCTTTTTATCTACCTCGGGAGTTTACATCGGTCATAATCAGCGCCGTTTATATTCCACCACAAGCGGACACGGACACTGCCTTATGCGAGCTGCATGAGGCACTCACACAGCAACAAACACAACACCGGGACGCTGCGCTTATTGTGGCGGGGGACTTTAATAGTGCCAACCTCAAACGCGCAGCACCAAACTTTTATCAGCATATCACCTGCCCCACCAGGGGCGAAAGGACACTGGATCATTGTTACACAATGGTTAAGGACGGCTACAAGGCACAATCTCGCCCTCCGTTTGGCAAATCCGACCACGCCGCCATCTTCCTCATGCCAAATTACAAACAAAGGCTGAAACAGGAAGTTCCGGTTCAGAGGGAGGTCGCGCGCTGGACGGACCAATCGGTGGCCGCGTTACAGGACGACTCGATGACGCAGACTGGGACGTGTTCCGAAACAGCTCCGATGATGACGTCAGCGTGTTTATGGAAGCGGTTGTGGGATTCATCAGGAAACTAGCGGACGATACCGTAGAGAAAAAGACTATTAAAACGTTTTCCAACCAGAAGCCGCTAGCGGCGCTAACGGCTGCAGACAGGAAGTCACTGCCAGCACCGGAAGCGCGTTCACCATCACAGAGCATGATGTGAGGAGAGCCTTCAAGAGAGTGAACACCAGGAAAGCAGCAGGACCAGACGGCATCTCAGGCCGCATTCTCAGAGCCTGCGCAGACCAGCTAGCACCTGTGTTCACTGAGATATTCAACATCTCTTTATCTCAGTCGGTGATCCCCACATGCTTCAAAGAGTTCATCATTGTTCCTGTCCCAAAGAAACCACATCCTGCTTCACTCAATGACTATCGCCCTGTAGCTCTCACCTCAGTACTGATGAAGTGCTTTGAACGCCTGGTCAGAGACTTCATCATTTCTTCACTACCTGACACACTGGACCCACTACAGTTCGCATACCGTCCAAATCGTTCCACAGACGATGCCATCTCTCATCTACTCCACACATCTCTCACTCACCTGGATACTCGGAGGGGGAATTATGTTAAAATGCTCTTCATCGACTACAGCTCTGCATTCAATACCATAATTTCCTACACACTCACCACCAAGCTGGAGCACCTGGGACTCAGCTTATCTATGTGTCAGTGGATCTCCAACTTCCTAACTGGCAGACCACAGGCAGTAAGGATGTGCGGACATGTCTCAGCCTCCATCACTCTCAGCACTGGAGCCCCTCAGGGGTGTGTTCTGAGCCCCCTGCTGTACTCTTTGTACACATATGACTGTGTGGCCACTACCAGCTCCACCACCATCATTAAGTTTGCTGACGACACCGTCGTGGTGGGCCTGATCTCTGATAACAACGAGACAGCCTATCTGAAGGAGATTAGGAATCTGGAGAACTGGTGCCAGAGGAACAACCTCCTTCTAAACGTCAGTAAGACAAAGGAGCTGATAGTGGACTTCAGCACTAAGCAGGAGAGGAACTACCAGACCCCCGTCATTAAAGAGAGCCCAGTGGAGAGAGTGGACAGTTTCAAATACCTCGGTGTTCACATCACGCAGGACCTGTCATGGGTTCTGTCACATCAACACCGTGGTAAAAAAGGCCCGGCAGCGTCTCTACCACCTCAGACGCTTGAGAGACTTCCGACTGCCCTCCAAGGTGCTCAGGAACTTTTACTCCTGCACCATAGAGAGCATCCTGACGGGAAACATCTCAACCTGGTTCGGGAACAGCACCATGCAGGACAGACAAGTTCTACAGAGGCTGGTGCGATCAGCTGAGCGCATCATCCGCACCGAGCTCTCTGACCTGCACTCAATTTACAGCAGGCGGTGCTGGACCAAGTCCAGGAAGATTGTGAAGGACCTCAGCCATCCCAACAATGGACTGTTCTCTCTGTTGAGGTCAGGAAAGCGATTCCGCTCCCTGAAGGCCAACACAGAGAGACTGAGGAGGAGCTTCTTCCCACAGGCGATAAGGTCTCTCAATCACACCACCACACAGTACTGACACACATATGGTCTTTACACACATACACTGGACATTCTGGACATTCGTTTACACTAGTGGCCACTGCACAACTATACCTGGTGGTCACAAGTCACAAGTCACTTTACATAAATCACTTTTTAAGCATTTTTTGCACGGCACTTGTCACATTCTGTGTTTCCCTTAATAGATTCGGGTTCGGCTGGAAACTTCGTCTCATCTGCAGTCCTTTCCTCGCTGCAAGCTCCAGTGTCGAAGCTTCCGCACCCGATCACAATTAAAGCTCTAGATGGCAAAACCTTAGTATATTCGCCTGTTGAACATCTTTCCGTGCCCCTCCGGTTAAAATTTCCCGGTCATGCAGAGGAATTAAAATTCTTTGTGATTCCTCAGCTAGATCAAGCCGTCGTACTGGGTTTACCATGGCTCAGTTCTCACAATCCCAATATCGATTGGGCAGGCTCACGCATCATTTCCTGGTCCCCAAGATGCGCTAAATTCTGTACACCGTCCACGTTAACGGTCCAAACCACCACTATTGAAAGTCCGACCGCCCAGGTATCGACCACAGTGCCATCTGAGTACACTTCGTTTAAAGAAGTATTTAGTGTTAGGGCAGCCGCACGATTTCCCCCTCACCGTCCGTGGGACTGCGCGATTGATCTCTTGCCGGGGAAAACACCGCCTTGCCCGCGCATTTATCCATTGTCCGTGGCGGAAACACGGGCCATGGAGGAATACGTGACTGAGGCTCTCAGTCAGGGGCTCATCAGCAGGTCCACGTCACCTGCATCGGCAGGTTTCTTTTTTATTGAAAAAAAAGGCGGGGGTCTTCGTCCATGTATTGATTATCGAGGGCTCAATGCAATTACAGTAAAATATAAGCACCCCCTGCCCTTGGTACCGGCCGCTATCGACCAGCTCCGCGGCGCGTCCATATTTTCCAAACTCGACCTCCGCAGCGCCTATAACCTCGTTCGTGTTCGCAAGGGAGATGAATGGAAGACTGCATTTAGCACGACATCAGGTCATTACCAATATAACGTGATGGCTTATGGACTGGTAAATGCACCTGCGGTGTTTCAGGGGTTCATGAATGACGTGTTTCGACATATGTTGAACCGTTTTGTCATAGTGTATTTAGATGATATCCTAATATACTCGCGGTCATATGTCGAACACGTCCGTCATGTAACCGCCGTCCTTCATCTACTAAGGGAACATGGGCTCTATGTGAAAGCAGAAAAATGTGAATTCCACAAGAGTGAGATCGCATTCCTCGGCTATCACATAGGACCACAGGGGGTCGAAATGGATGCGACCAAGGTAACGGCGGTGCAACAATGGCCGGAACCCAAGACAGTAAAGGCGCTACAGAGCTTTCTTGGGTTTGCTAATTTCTATAGGCGCTTCATTAGGGGCTTCAGCACAATGGCAGCACCGCTCACCGGTTTGTTAAAAGGGAAACCACAACGGCTACGCGCGTTTTCGCTGGAAGCACGTACGGCTTTCCAGCGCCTAAAACACGCTTTCACCTCTGCGCCTATTCTAAAACTGCCTAACCCAGAGAAGCCCTTTTTAGTCGAGGTCGATGCGTCGGAGGTGGGGGTGGGAGCAGTGCTGTCACAGCGCCACGGCCACCCAGAAAAGCTCTACCCCTGTGCTTTTTTTTCACGGAAATTGACACCTGCCGAGCGCAACTATGATATCGGGAATCGCGAACTGCTAGCAGTCAAAGCGGCGTTAGAGGAGTGGAGGCATTGGTTGGAGGGGGCCAAATATCCATTTGTGGTACTAACAGATCACAGGAATCTAGAGTACCTCCAACAAGCAAAGAGACTTAACTCTCGTCAAGCCCGATGGGCGCTGTTTTTCACGCGCTTCCATTTTACCATCACGTACCGTCCCGGTTCAAAGAATATAAAGGCGGATGCGCTATCCCGCTGTTTTCCGACGCCGGATCCGAATTCAGATCCTGAAACCATACTGCCTCCGTCACTTGTCGTGGCTCCGGTGATGTGGGATATCGACTCGGAGATCACCCAGGCGACACGGTCCCAACCCGTGCCGCAGGGGTGTCCACCGGGCCGAACCTACGTCCCGGAATCACTTCGGGAACGAGTGACGATAGAGGCACACTCCAACCTATCTTCAGGACACCCCGGCGTTTTGAGAACCTACCATCTCCTGGAACCAAAGTTCTGGTGGCCAAACATGCGGGAAACCGTGAAAACAGTAGTTTCGTCTTGTGCAGTTTGCGCAACAACCAAAACCCCTCGATGCTTGCCAGTTGGAAAATTAATGCCCCTGCCCACACCGAACAGACCATGGTCCCACGTAGCCGTGGATTTTGTAACGGATCTGCCGGTGTCAAAAGGGTACACTACAATATTAGTCGTGGTAGATCGCTTCTCTAAGGGATGCAGATTCCTCCCATTTGGCTCACTTCCAACCGCCCTCCAGGTGGCAGAAACCCTATTCGATTCGGTGTTTCGCTACTACGGTATTCCGGAGGACATTGTTTCAGATCGTGGTCCCCAATTCATCGCGAGGGTCTGGAAAGCTTTCTTCCAGAAGTTGGGGACCACAGTTAGCCTAACGTCGGGTTATCACCCCGAATCTAATGGGCAGGCAGAGCGGACTGTTCAGGATCTCGGGAGGTACCTCCGGGCATATTGTAGTAGTCGACAACATGAGTGGGCAGACTGCTTATTCTGGGCGGAATATGCGCAAAACTCACTGAAACACTCCTCGACCGGCTTAACGCCGTTTCAATGTATACTGGGGCACCAACCACCGCTTTGTCCATGGGATGCCACTCCCACCGATATCCCCGTGGTGGATCAGTGGTTTAAGAAAGCGGAAAAAGTATGGGAGGATGCGCACACAAAGATCTCCCAAGCAGTTCGCCGTTTTAAAAAATTCGCCGATAGACGGAGAAGGGAAAGTCCTCCGCTCCAGGTAGGAGATCGAGTGTGGCTCTCGACAAAGGACCTTTCCCTTAACCTCCCATGCCGCAAACTCTCCCCTAAATACATCGGCCCCTTTCCCATTGTTACATGCATTAACCCCGTCTCCTTTAAGTTACAGCTACCTGCACATATGCGTATTAACCCTGTCTTTCATGTGTCCCTTCTCAGGCCAGTAGTACGAGGGCCCTTGGACGGAGGCGTCGCAGAGCCTTCGCTCCCCGGGGCTGTGGAAATAGCGGGCGCCCCTGCGTTTAGGGTCAAAAAACTTCTAGACTCCCGGAGGAGAGGAGGTGTTCTGCAATACTTGGTAGATTGGGAGGGGTACGGACCGGAGGAGCGCAGCTGGGTCCCGGCCCGTGATGTGCTAAGCAGAGAGCTCATTACAGAATTCCACCTGACACGGCCGGATCGCCCAGCACCCCGACCTCCGGGCCGACCCCCCCGCCAGCAAATCCCGCGGGTCGGTGGATCCCGACTCCCTCCGGTCACGCAGAGAGCGCGCCCGTACCTCTCCCGGGCAGCCGGTCCTGGGAGGGGGGGTAATGTCACATCTGAGCCACCTCAGTCCTGGGGAGTAAGATCTGGCTCACCCGTCTACTGAGCCGTCGCTTTGTCTCCCCCTAGTGTGTCTGCGTGTGTAACATGTCCTCCCTAATTCCTAGATTACCTGCACCTGTGTCTACCCCGTGTGTGTCCCTATTTATTCCAGCCGAACCCGTAGCCCCTCGTCTGTTCACTGTTTTCACCATGCTTTGTGTTCCCCCATGTGTCTGATCATTGTGTGTTTTTGTCTTAACCCAGGACTGAGGGAGTCTGCAGGCGGAAGACCTTTTTGTTTCGCTCACGGAAAAGTTCAAGTTCAAGGCTGACCCTGAGGCAGCGCTGAGTTCCTCGCAAGGCTGTAAATCCAGTCGTTTGGTGTGACCTAAGTACTCTTCATAATTTCCCGCCTGCAGACCCGGCCTGGGGAAGCTTGTCCCCATTTAGTTTTGTTATCTTTGGTTTTGTTTTTGTTCTGTGTTTTTTTTGGGTTTCTGAATAATAATAAATATTCTCAATTATTTCCAGCCCTGCGTTTGCGTTCCTTCCCACCATAATCATGACAGATGAACAGACCTTTTTGAACGCAGCAGGGATACCCCTCCCTGAAGATGAACCCCCCTACCTTGATTACGTCCGACGACAGCAAGGACAGATTGACGCGCTGGCGAGGTCAGTTCTCGATCTGTCGCGCGGCGTCCAGAGCCTCGCCACTGGCCCGTCCTCACCCCAACGCCGGTCCGCACGCTCTCCACCACGCGCAGCCCCACCGGAGAAATACGCCGGAGACCCCGAGGGGTGCAAGAAATTTCTTCTAGCCTGTGAACTCTATCTGGCCGACTTCCCTGACCTTTCAGAAGGGAAGAAGGTCAGTTTCGTCATTCAGCAGCTAACGGGGCCGGCGATGGACTGGGCCGCGGCGGTATGGAACGCCGGCGGGAGCACCACTTCCAGTTACCCACAGTTTCTCCAGGAATTTCGCGCGGTTTTCGACCATCCGGACCACGGAAGGACGGGGGAACAACAACTGCTGAGGCTGAAACAGGGACCATCTACAGTCGCGGACTACGCCGTAAAATTTCGGATCCTAACCGCGGAGAGTGGCTGGTGCGACAAAAGTTTGCTCGCCAGGTTCCGAGATGGACTGCACCCCGACCTGCAACTGGAGCTGGCATGCAGGGACGCGGGCTTGTCACTAAATGACAGTATTCAACTAGCGATTAAGCTGGACCAGCACCTCCGTGGCCATCGCAGATCGTATCCAGCGAAAGGAACCAGCGGAGGGTCCGAACCGCGTCGACAGCTCAGCCTCAGCAAAACCCCCGTCGAACCGCGCGAACCGAGCCCGCCGGAGCCAATGGACGTGGGCACATCCCGCCTGTCGGCCCAGGAGAGACAACGAAGGCTGTCGTCGGGGCTATGTTTTTACTGTGGGGGGGGTACACATCAGCTTCGTAATTGCCCGTTACGCAAAGTAACTGCACACACTCCACCGCGCTCACACCACAGTTTTTGTGTACAAGCCACTTTATCATTTAATAACCATTCTATTTCTGTGTTTCCCTTAATAGATTCGGGTTCGGCTGGAAACTTCGTCTCATCTGCAGTCCTTTCCTCGCTGCAAGCTCCAGTGTCGAAGCTTCCGCACCCGATCACAATTAAAGCTCTAGATGGCAAAACCTTAGTATATTCGCCTGTTGAACATCTTTCCGTGCCCCTCCGGTTAAAATTTCCCGGTCATGCAGAGGAATTAAAATTCTTTGTGATTCCTCAGCTAGATCAAGCCGTCGTACTGGGTTTACCATGGCTCAGTTCTCACAATCCCAATATCGATTGGGCAGGCTCACGCATCATTTCCTGGTCCCCAAGATGCGCTAAATTCTGTACACCGTCCACGTTAACGGTCCAAACCACCACTATTGAAAGTCCGACCGCCCAGGTATCGACCACAGTGCCATCTGAGTACACTTCGTTTAAAGAAGTATTTAGTGTTAGGGCAGCCGCACGATTTCCCCCTCACCGTCCGTGGGACTGCGCGATTGATCTCTTGCCGGGGAAAACACCGCCTTGCCCGCGCATTTATCCATTGTCCGTGGCGGAAACACGGGCCATGGAGGAATACGTGACTGAGGCTCTCAGTCAGGGGCTCATCAGCAGGTCCACGTCACCTGCATCGGCAGGTTTCTTTTTTATTGAAAAAAAAGGCGGGGGTCTTCGTCCATGTATTGATTATCGAGGGCTCAATGCAATTACAGTAAAATATAAGCACCCCCTGCCCTTGGTACCGGCCGCTATCGACCAGCTCCGCGGCGCGTCCATATTTTCCAAACTCGACCTCCGCAGCGCCTATAACCTCGTTCGTGTTCGCAAGGGAGATGAATGGAAGACTGCATTTAGCACGACATCAGGTCATTACCAATATAACGTGATGGCTTATGGACTGGTAAATGCACCTGCGGTGTTTCAGGGGTTCATGAATGACGTGTTTCGACATATGTTGAACCGTTTTGTCATAGTGTATTTAGATGATATCCTAATATACTCGCGGTCATATGTCGAACACGTCCGTCATGTAACCGCCGTCCTTCATCTACTAAGGGAACATGGGCTCTATGTGAAAGCAGAAAAATGTGAATTCCACAAGAGTGAGATCGCATTCCTCGGCTATCACATAGGACCACAGGGGGTCGAAATGGATGCGACCAAGGTAACGGCGGTGCAACAATGGCCGGAACCCAAGACAGTAAAGGCGCTACAGAGCTTTCTTGGGTTTGCTAATTTCTATAGGCGCTTCATTAGGGGCTTCAGCACAATGGCAGCACCGCTCACCGGTTTGTTAAAAGGGAAACCACAACGGCTACGCGCGTTTTCGCTGGAAGCACGTACGGCTTTCCAGCGCCTAAAACACGCTTTCACCTCTGCGCCTATTCTAAAACTGCCTAACCCAGAGAAGCCCTTTTTAGTCGAGGTCGATGCGTCGGAGGTGGGGGTGGGAGCAGTGCTGTCACAGCGCCACGGCCACCCAGAAAAGCTCTACCCCTGTGCTTTTTTTTCACGGAAATTGACACCTGCCGAGCGCAACTATGATATCGGGAATCGCGAACTGCTAGCAGTCAAAGCGGCGTTAGAGGAGTGGAGGCATTGGTTGGAGGGGGCCAAATATCCATTTGTGGTACTAACAGATCACAGGAATCTAGAGTACCTCCAACAAGCAAAGAGACTTAACTCTCGTCAAGCCCGATGGGCGCTGTTTTTCACGCGCTTCCATTTTACCATCACGTACCGTCCCGGTTCAAAGAATATAAAGGCGGATGCGCTATCCCGCTGTTTTCCGACGCCGGATCCGAATTCAGATCCTGAAACCATACTGCCTCCGTCACTTGTCGTGGCTCCGGTGATGTGGGATATCGACTCGGAGATCACCCAGGCGACACGGTCCCAACCCGTGCCGCAGGGGTGTCCACCGGGCCGAACCTACGTCCCGGAATCACTTCGGGAACGAGTGACGATAGAGGCACACTCCAACCTATCTTCAGGACACCCCGGCGTTTTGAGAACCTACCATCTCCTGGAACCAAAGTTCTGGTGGCCAAACATGCGGGAAACCGTGAAAACAGTAGTTTCGTCTTGTGCAGTTTGCGCAACAACCAAAACCCCTCGATGCTTGCCAGTTGGAAAATTAATGCCCCTGCCCACACCGAACAGACCATGGTCCCACGTAGCCGTGGATTTTGTAACGGATCTGCCGGTGTCAAAAGGGTACACTACAATATTAGTCGTGGTAGATCGCTTCTCTAAGGGATGCAGATTCCTCCCATTTGGCTCACTTCCAACCGCCCTCCAGGTGGCAGAAACCCTATTCGATTCGGTGTTTCGCTACTACGGTATTCCGGAGGACATTGTTTCAGATCGTGGTCCCCAATTCATCGCGAGGGTCTGGAAAGCTTTCTTCCAGAAGTTGGGGACCACAGTTAGCCTAACGTCGGGTTATCACCCCGAATCTAATGGGCAGGCAGAGCGGACTGTTCAGGATCTCGGGAGGTACCTCCGGGCATATTGTAGTAGTCGACAACATGAGTGGGCAGACTGCTTATTCTGGGCGGAATATGCGCAAAACTCACTGAAACACTCCTCGACCGGCTTAACGCCGTTTCAATGTATACTGGGGCACCAACCACCGCTTTGTCCATGGGATGCCACTCCCACCGATATCCCCGTGGTGGATCAGTGGTTTAAGAAAGCGGAAAAAGTATGGGAGGATGCGCACACAAAGATCTCCCAAGCAGTTCGCCGTTTTAAAAAATTCGCCGATAGACGGAGAAGGGAAAGTCCTCCGCTCCAGGTAGGAGATCGAGTGTGGCTCTCGACAAAGGACCTTTCCCTTAACCTCCCATGCCGCAAACTCTCCCCTAAATACATCGGCCCCTTTCCCATTGTTACATGCATTAACCCCGTCTCCTTTAAGTTACAGCTACCTGCACATATGCGTATTAACCCTGTCTTTCATGTGTCCCTTCTCAGGCCAGTAGTACGAGGGCCCTTGGACGGAGGCGTCGCAGAGCCTTCGCTCCCCGGGGCTGTGGAAATAGCGGGCGCCCCTGCGTTTAGGGTCAAAAAACTTCTAGACTCCCGGAGGAGAGGAGGTGTTCTGCAATACTTGGTAGATTGGGAGGGGTACGGACCGGAGGAGCGCAGCTGGGTCCCGGCCCGTGATGTGCTAAGCAGAGAGCTCATTACAGAATTCCACCTGACACGGCCGGATCGCCCAGCACCCCGACCTCCGGGCCGACCCCCCCGCCAGCAAATCCCGCGGGTCGGTGGATCCCGACTCCCTCCGGTCACGCAGAGAGCGCGCCCGTACCTCTCCCGGGCAGCCGGTCCTGGGAGGGGGGGTAATGTCACATCTGAGCCACCTCAGTCCTGGGGAGTAAGATCTGGCTCACCCGTCTACTGAGCCGTCGCTTTGTCTCCCCCTAGTGTGTCTGCGTGTGTAACATGTCCTCCCTAATTCCTAGATTACCTGCACCTGTGTCTACCCCGTGTGTGTCCCTATTTATTCCAGCCGAACCCGTAGCCCCTCGTCTGTTCACTGTTTTCACCATGCTTTGTGTTCCCCTATGTGTCTGATCATTGTGTGTTTTTGTCTTAACCCAGGACTGAGGGAGTCTGCAGGCGGAAGACCTTTTTGTTTCGCTCACGGAAAAGTTCAAGTTCAAGGCTGACCCTGAGGCAGCGCTGAGTTCCTCGCAAGGCTGTAAATCCAGTCGTTTGGTGTGACCTAAGTACTCTTCATAATTTCCCGCCTGCAGACCCGGCCTGGGGAAGCTTGTCCCCATTTAGTTTTGTTATCTTTGGTTTTGTTTTTGTTCTGTGTTTTTTTTGGGTTTCTGAATAATAATAAATATTCTCAATTATTTCCAGCCCTGCGTTTGCGTTCCTTCCCACCATAATCATGACAGATGAACAGACCTTTTTGAACGCAGCAGGGATACCCCTCCCTGAAGATGAACCCCCCTACCTTGATTACGTCCAACGACAGCAAGGACAGATTGACGCGCTGGCGAGGTCAGTTCTCGATCTGTCGCGCGGCGTCCAGAGCCTCGCCACTGGCCCGTCCTCACCCCAACGCCGGTCCGCACGCTCTCCACCATGCGCAGCCCCACCGGAGAAATACGCCGGAGACCCCGAGGGGTGCAAGAAATTTCTTCTAGCCTGTGAACTCTATCTGGCCGACTTCCCTGACCTTTCAGAAGGGAAGAAGGTCAGTTTCGTCATTCAGCAGCTAACGGGGCCGGCGATGGACTGGGCCGCGGCGGTATGGAACGCCGGCGGGAGCACCACTTCCAGTTACCCACAGTTTCTCCAGGAATTTCGCGCGGTTTTCGACCATCCGGACCACGGAAGGACGGGGGAACAACAACTGCTGAGGCTGAAACAGGGACCATCTACAGTCGCGGACTACGCCGTAAAATTTCGGATCCTCGCCGCGGAGAGTGGCTGGTGCGACAAAAGTTTGCTCGCCAGGTTCCGAGATGGACTGCACCCCGACCTGCAACTGGAGCTGGCATGCAGGGACGCGGGCTTGTCACTAAATGACAGTATTCAACTAGCGATTAAGCTGGACCAGCACCTCCGTGGCCATCGCAGATCGTATCCAGCGAAAGGAACCAGCGGAGGGTCCGAACCGCGTCGACAGCTCAGCCTCAGCAAAACCCCCGTCGAACCGCGCGAACCGAGCCCGCCGGAGCCAATGGACGTGGGCACATCCCGCCTGTCGGCCCAGGAGAGACAACGAAGGCTGTCGTCGGGGCTATGTTTTTACTGTGGGGGGGGTACACATCAGCTTCGTAATTGCCCGTTACGCAAAGTAACTGCACACACTCCACCGCGCTCACACCACAGTTTTTGTGTACAAGCCACTTTATCATTTAATAACCATTCTATTTCTGTGTTTCCCTTAATAGATTCGGGTTCGGCTGGAAACTTCGTCTCATCTGCAGTCCTTTCCTCGCTGCAAGCTCCAGTGTCGAAGCTTCCGCACCCGATCACAATTAAAGCTCTAGATGGCAAAACCTTAGTATATTCGCCTGTTGAACATCTTTCCGTGCCCCTCCGGTTAAAATTTCCCGGTCATGCAGAGGAATTAAAATTCTTTGTGATTCCTCAGCTAGATCAAGCCGTCGTACTGGGTTTACCATGGCTCAGTTCTCACAATCCCAATATCGATTGGGCAGGCTCACGCATCATTTCCTGGTCCCCAAGATGCGCTAAATTCTGTACACCGTCCACGTTAACGGTCCAAACCACCACTATTGAAAGTCCGACCGCCCAGGTATCGACCACAGTGCCATCTGAGTACACTTCGTTTAAAGAAGTATTTAGTGTTAGGGCAGCCGCACGATTTCCCCCTCACCGTCCGTGGGACTGCGCGATTGATCTCTTGCCGGGGAAAACACCGCCTTGCCCGCGCATTTATCCATTGTCCGTGGCGGAAACACGGGCCATGGAGGAATACGTGACTGAGGCTCTCAGTCAGGGGCTCATCAGCAGGTCCACGTCACCTGCATCGGCAGGTTTCTTTTTTATTGAAAAAAAAGGCGGGGGTCCTTGTCCATGTATTGATTATCGAGGGCTCAATGCAATTACAGTAAAATATAAGCACCCCCTGCCCTTGGTACCGGCCGCTATCGACCAGCTCCGCGGCGCGTCCATATTTTCCAAACTCGACCTCCGCAGCGCCTATAACCTCGTTCGTGTTCGCAAGGGAGATGAATGGAAGACTGCATTTAGCACGACATCAGGTCATTACCAATATAACGTGATGGCTTATGGACTGGTAAATGCACCTGCGGTGTTTCAGGGGTTCATGAATGACGTGTTTCGACATATGTTGAACCGTTTTGTCATAGTGTATTTAGATGATATCCTAATATACTCGCGGTCATATGTCGAACACGTCCGTCATGTAACCGCCGTCCTTCATCTACTAAGGGAACATGGGCTCTATGTGAAAGCAGAAAAATGTGAATTCCACAAGAGTGAGATCGCATTCCTCGGCTATCACATAGGACCACAGGGGGTCGAAATGGATGCGACCAAGGTAACGGCGGTGCAAGAATGGCCGGAACCCAAGACAGTAAAGGCGCTACAGAGCTTTCTTGGGTTTGCTAATTTCTATAGGCGCTTCATTAGGGGCTTCAGCACAATGGCAGCACCGCTCACCGGTTTGTTAAAAGGGAAACCACAATGGCTACGCGCGTTTTCGCTGGAAGCACGTACGGCTTTCCAGCGCCTAAAACACGCTTTCACCTCTGCGCCTATTCTAAAACTGCCTAACCCAGAGAAGCCCTTTTTAGTCGAGGTCGATGCGTCGGAGGTGGGGGTGGGAGCAGTGCTGTCACAGCGCCACGGCCACCCAGAAAAGCTCTACCCCTGTGCTTTTTTTTCACGGAAATTGACACCTGCCGAGCGCAACTATGATATCGGGAATCGCGAACTGCTAGCAGTCAAAGCGGCGTTAGAGGAGTGGAGGCATTGGTTGGAGGGGGCCAAATATCCATTTGTGGTACTAACAGATCACAGGAATCTAGAGTACCTCCAACAAGCAAAGAGACTTAACTCTCGTCAAGCCCGATGGGCGCTGTTTTTCACGCGCTTCCATTTTACCATCACGTACCGTCCCGGTTCAAAGAATATAAAGGCGGATGCGCTATCCCGCTGTTTTCCGACGCCGGATCCGAATTCGGATCCTGAAACCATACTGCCTCCGTCACTTGTCGTGGCTCCGGTGATGTGGGATATCGACTCGGAGATCACCCAGGCGACACGGTCCCAACCCGTGCCGCAGGGGTGTCCACCGGGCCGAACCTACGTCCCGGAATCACTTCGGGAACGAGTGACGATAGAGGCACACTCCAACCTATCTTCAGGACACCCCGGCGTTTTGAGAACCTACCATCTCCTGGAACCAAAGTTCTGGTGGCCAAACATGCGGGAAACCGTGAAAACAGTAGTTTCGTCTTGTGCAGTTTGCGCAACAACCAAAACCCCTCGATGCTTGCCAGTTGGAAAATTAATGCCCCTGCCCACACCGAACAGACCATGGTCCCACGTAGCCGTGGATTTTGTAACGGATCTGCCGGTGTCAAAAGGGTACACTACAATATTAGTCGTGGTAGATCGCTTCTCTAAGGGATGCAGATTCCTCCCATTTGGCTCACTTCCAACCGCCCTCCAGGTGGCAGAAACCCTATTCGATTCGGTGTTTCGCTACTACGGTATTCCGGAGGACATTGTTTCAGATCGTGGTCCCCAATTCATCGCGAGGGTCTGGAAAGCTTTCTTCCAGAAGTTGGGGACCACAGTTAGCCTAACGTCGGGTTATCACCCCGAATCTAATGGGCAGGCAGAGCGGACTGTTCAGGATCTCGGGAGGTACCTCCGGGCATATTGTAGTAGTCGACAACATGAGTGGGCAGACTGCTTATTCTGGGCGGAATATGCGCAAAACTCACTGAAACACTCCTCGACCGGCTTAACGCCGTTTCAATGTATACTGGGGCACCAACCACCGCTTTGTCCATGGGATGCCACTCCCACCGATATCCCCGTGGTGGATCAGTGGTTTAAGAAAGCGGAAAAAGTATGGGAGGATGCGCACACAAAGATCTCCCAAGCAGTTCGCCGTTTTAAAAAATTCGCCGATAGACGGAGAAGGGAAAGTCCTCCGCTCCAGGTAGGAGATCGAGTGTGGCTCTCGACAAAGGACCTTTCCCTTAACCTCCCATGCCGCAAACTCTCCCCTAAATACATCGGCCCCTTTCCCATTGTTACATGCATTAACCCCGTCTCCTTTAAGTTACAGCTACCTGCACATATGCGTATTAACCCTGTCTTTCATGTGTCCCTTCTCAGGCCAGTAGTACGAGGGCCCTTGGACGGAGGCGTCGCAGAGCCTTCGCTCCCCGGGGCTGTGGAAATAGCGGGCGCCCCTGCGTTTAGGGTCAAAAAACTTCTAGACTCCCGGAGGAGAGGAGGTGTTCTGCAATACTTGGTAGATTGGGAGGGGTACGGACCGGAGGAGCGCAGCTGGGTCCCGGCCCGTGATGTGCTAAGCAGAGAGCTCATTACAGAATTCCACCTGACACGGCCGGATCGCCCAGCACCCCGACCTCCGGGCCGACCCCCCCGCCAGCAAATCCCGCGGGTCGGTGGATCCCGACTCCCTCCGGTCACGCAGAGAGCGCGCCCGTACCTCTCCCGGGCAGCCGGTCCTGGGAGGGGGGGTAATGTCACATCTGAGCCACCTCAGTCCTGGGGAGTAAGATCTGGCTCACCCGTCTACTGAGCCGTCGCTTTGTCTCCCCCTAGTGTGTCTGCGTGTGTAACATGTCCTCCCTAATTCCTAGATTACCTGCACCTGTGTCTACCCCGTGTGTGTCCCTATTTATTCCAGCCGAACCCGTAGCCCCTCGTCTGTTCACTGTTTTCACCATGCTTTGTGTTCCCCCATGTGTCTGATCATTGTGTGTTTTTGTCTTAACCCAGGACTGAGGGAGTCTGCAGGCGGAAGACCTTTTTGTTTCGCTCACGGAAAAGTTCAAGTTCAAGGCTGACCCTGAGGCAGCGCTGAGTTCCTCGCAAGGCTGTAAATCCAGTCGTTTGGTGTGACCTAAGTACTCTTCATAATTTCCCGCCTGCAGACCCGGCCTGGGGAAGCTTGTCCCCATTTAGTTTTGTTATCTTTGGTTTTGTTTTTGTTCTGTGTTTTTTTTGGGTTTCTGAATAATAATAAATATTCTCAATTATTTCCAGCCCTGCGTTTGCGTTCCTTCCCACCATAATCATGACAGCACTAGTCACTTTAAATATGTGAATTGCATATTCCATACAAAAATTACATAAATATACCTGCCCGTTCAGCTGCTCTTATTGTTTTATATTTTATTATACGTTCTTCAAATGTTTTCTATATTGTGTATTTTGTTGTACAGTTATTTATTTATTTTATTTTATTTTATTATTTTTTTATTTTTTTAACTTTAGTTTTTATATTTTATTTTATTCTTTTCTAGTTTTATTTACTTTATATTTTAATTCTCAAGTTAGTCTTTATTTTAAGAGCAGTTGCCTAAGCATTTCACTGCATATCGTACTGTGTATGACTGTGTATGTGACAAATAAAATTTGAATTTCAATTATGCGTTCATCCTCGAGAAATAACCACAAGTTTTCACCCAGTTTAACTTGAACGCCCCTCATATATATTTTTTTCTCTTTCTGTTTTATATGTAGAGTTCCATGAATTTTTCCCCATAGTTGTTACACTTAAAACTTTAATGATAGAGATCTCATCTAGCAAATTTCTATATTACACAACGATAATCTAAATAAATCCAAACAGCGGTTTTAAACTGATGATTTTATTTTAATCCTACCTGGCCATATGGGAAAAAGTAATTGCCCCTCTTGCTAAATGATGAATAAACTGTGATTAACTAAATGCATTTTGTATTTACTCGGGCTATCTGTGTGTAATATTAAAATTTGTTTGATCTCAATCATTTAAATGTGGAAAAATACACAATCAGTGGTAGGTGTTTCGCCTGCCATGCGAAAGGCCCAGGTTCGATTCCCAGCCAGTGCCCAAACCCCAGCCACTGGATGCAGTGCCGGTCCCAAGCCCGGATAAAATAGGGGGGGTTGCGTCAGGAAGGGCATCCAGTGTAAAACCTGTGCCAAGTTGTAGTGCGGACTGGATATTCCTCTGTGGCGACCCCTTCCCGGGAGCAGCCGAAAGAACAACAACACAAAGAGACTAATATGGAGTAGTATCCAGTTAGGTGTGTGTGTGTGTGTGTGTGTGTGTGTGTGTGTGTCCATTCCCTTGATGTTGAGAAGTCTGATAGTTTATATTAAACTGGTCATGTGCTCCAGAGTGCTTGATCATCATTTTTCAGATGGCAGAAGGGTAAAGAGTGTGTGAGGTGTGTGTGTGTGAGGTGTGTTCATGTGGTGATGGTCTTGGAGACAGTGATGTCACTGATGTCATGTTCTCCTCCAAGTTAGTGAATCACCGTTAGTTACAGTCTCCCTAAACATGTGCCAGTCAGTGTGATCTAAACAGTCCTGATGTACAGAGACGCTCCTGCTGGGAAGTTTAGAGAACCTGACTAGAGGTGTGTGTGCTGGAATTAACATAACAGAGATGTGGTGTGTGTAGTGGAGTTGAGGGCGGGGCTTTGTCTGGTACACGCCGGGAATGTTTGTGTGAACAAGATCTAGTGTGTTTTCTCCTCTAACTGCAAAGTCCACATGATGATGGAGTTTAGGAAACACTGATCTGAGATCTGCATGGTTGAAATCTCCGGCAACGTTAACCAGTCCATGTGGGTGTGTGTTATATGGTCAAGTACAGTAGCTCCTCCTTAGCTTAGCTCCTCTTGTAGTGCTCAGTCTTTAACACTGTGTATACACTGTGACATCATCATTTAGTGCTGTAACAGTAAGCGTACGACTTACACACACACACACACACACACACACAGACACACACACTCCTCGTTCATACTCTGACGCAGCACTAAACACATCCACTATGGCAGTGACTCAGTAAGTCGTGTCACAGGTGTGTCTCTACACTGTATTCTCTCTAGAGACAGAGACACTGCTGAGACGCTCTCGTCCTCCAGCTGCACACAGAGACACTGCAATGTCTTTATGAAAAATATGTTTCTAAGTTTTACTGAATAAATTATTTAAAAAATACTCAGTTAAATGATTTCGAAGCCACTGTACTGTACTGAAAAAGAGAAACAATATCAACATTACAAAATATATATATAAAGTTTCTTTATTTAAAGAAAAACAGTTTTAGTTTTATAATGACATGTTTGCAGTTAATTGATGCTTTTGTTTTGTTTTTTTCAGTGAAATTAAATGGGATTCATTGTACCATAATCAACAACTGCACATCAATCTGTTACAATAATCAGTTTAATAGCAACAGGGTCGGGTTAATTATCAGAGAAAGACTGATTTACTGATTAAATTAGTGTACGAGAGCAAACACACAGTAGTTTAGACACAGATAGTGTAGAAGATGAGAATTGTCAGTACAGTAAGATGATTATTTAGTGTCGAGTCTGTATTTAAAATTGTGATCTACATTTACTTTATCAGTAGTGATTGTTGTGTGACAGAGTTTAATCATTTACATGTGAACAGATTTACTGTATCTACACTCTAAATGTTTATGTACATTATTTCATGATTGATAATTTTTTTTACATTTTTGTTTGTGTGTGTGTGTGTGTGTGTGTGTACAGTGAGTCCTAAACCTGTGGTGATTATAAAGCCTGATACACAGGTGTACAGAGGAGAGACAGTGACTTTCAGGTGTAACATCCAGACAGGAGGAGACACTGAGTGGACATATGAGTGGTATAGAGACGGTCACACAATCTCCCCATACAGCACAGCACAGGAGTTTACAGGTTATTACTCCAGTGTTAAATACACCTGCAGAGGGAGGAGAAGAGACTCTCAGCTCTCAGAGATCAGTGATCCTGTTACACTCTCTGTATCAGGTCAGTGTGTGTGTGTGTGTGTGTGTGTGTGTGTGTGAGAGAGAGAGTGTGTGTGTGTGTGTTATTACTTGTTAATGTAAACCTTTTCACTAGTTTTATATTTAGTTTCAGATTATGTGGTAGAAGAAACAAAGTTTAATTACAATGTTTGTCCTGTTTGTTTTTTTTACTAGTCATTTGAGTTGTAAAGAATCACTACAAGATATTTTCGGTTCTCATCAGCGTGAGACTTTTCTCCTTAGTTTTTATTAGAATTGTTAGGAAATAAATGATATCAACAAGAACCAATTTCTCATCATCTATCAGTCAGGAGGATTTTACTGTCAGGTTTATAATTTTTTAAAGAAATTTCATGATGGAGAAAACACATTATACTGCATATAAACTGTGTACAGAATAACTTACATCACTGTAACATTTACAATCAACAGTAACTCTGACACACACACACACACACACACACACACACACACACACACACACACACACACACACATTTTCTCTGCTCTGTGCCCTCTCACTTTTTTCTCTCCTGTCAACACAAAAAGTCCTCAATAAATAAAGTTAATAAAGAGTCACAGGTGAAAAGCGTTAGATGTTTCCTGCCCTGTGTTCAGTAGATCAGGAGATTTAGACCTGATGATGTCACAGCTACATGTGGACTACAGGGACTTTGGTGTCTGACTTTGATTGATTCCAGTTTTCTCTGCCACGTTCACTGAGACTTAAACCAACTTTTCTTTCCTGATGTCACTCAAGTCATGAGCAGCGTTCATCTGTTCAACATGTCAGACTTTCAACATCAGTTTTTTAAAGAGTGACCTACTGAATTTTATTTAAAACATCATTTTAAACTGGAATTATTCTCATTTTATCTCTTTTGTGTTTAAACTAAATTATTATTGTTTACTAGTATGTTTAAAAAAGGTTGAATTTAGGTCTAAATGAAACCCTGTGATGTGTTTACATGTAATTGAGTGTGTGTTTGAATCACAGACTGTCAGAACACACACCTGTGCTCATTTAACACACACATGCTGATCTACACACCTCTAGTGAAAAAAACAATTAAGTAAAAATACAGCCTGGTAAATGTGTAAGTGTTGAGGTCAGGTAGTGATGAGAAATTTACCTGTGATGAAGAAACAGAATAAACAGAGGATTCACAAATCATTTTATTCAATGATACTGATTTTATTACATTTTCTGCAGCACATGATCAGACTATTTAATCTTTAATCAGATATTTAATTGTTACAGACATTATTGTTAGATAGATGATTATGTCAAGATCTTCACCATGATTTCTCAGTATAAGAAGACGAGATCTTGATCACTGGATAGAGTTTTATTTTATATATGAACACAGATGTGTAGATTTAACGCAATGTTTATAATCATCATGTGTAAAGGAAAACTATCAGTAAACACAGAGAGCTTTACACCTCAGTTTAATCAGGAATTTCATTATGACGACATCGTGTTAAATACAGATTGTATAGGAGACGTACGGTGGCCCAGAAGGTCAAGACACATCTGTGTGTGTGTGTGTGTGTGTGTGTGTGTGTGTGTGTCCCACAATTGTGTGTATAGTTTCTCTTGTGTGTGTGACGCTCTGTTACGTGTCCTCATTATGTACATTTATTTATGTGTTTGTCTGTAAGGTGGCGACACTACACTGATTTATTCACTTTTAGACAAAACAAGTTTAAAAAAAAATATTATTTTTAAAGTTTCCCAATATGTCTTTTAGTAAAGATTTGCATTTTGTGTTCTATAATTTATAAAATAATTTTCACTTCATACACACATTAAGATAAATTGATATAGAGAGATTAGAGAGTTACATCATCACATAGCAGTTATTGTCTGACTCTCACTTTAATATTATTGATGCTTTACATTTAATATCTTTATAGATTTTCATTCACATTATTTAAATAACTTAAACATTCATAAACAATGTGACATTAGTCCTGATGTGTTTAGTGTCGTCACTGAGAGAGTAATAGTGTTTTACTGTAGAGGTGATTTGTGTAGTAAAGACTACTTCACATTCTGATACTGTATTTAATCTCTAACAGAAAAACCCAAAGCTGTGATCACATCAAGTCCTAAAGGAGACGTCCTGTCAGGAAACTCAGTGACTCTGACCTGTACACTGAATGTGCAGTCTGCTGGATGGAAGTTTTACTGGATCACACCCACACAGAGCACTGAGACTGAGACTGCAGCACAGTACTACTACTACTCCTACTCCTACTCCCATCACTACATCAGATCAGTTAGTGTCTCTGATGGAGGTCAGTACAGGTGCAGAGCTGGAAGAGGAAACCCAGTCTACTACACACACTACAGTGATGCACTCTGGGTAAAGGTTACTGGTGAGTAAGAAACTTTCATGTGATTCTGTACAACACTGAACATATAAACACCATGTGATCAGCATCACAATACAGTAACATTTATACAGTTAGACACAGAGAAGTGTTTCCTGTAGATGATTGTATTAAAGTTAAAGAGAGACAGTGTGAGCACAGCTGAGCAGGGCCGGTGTGAGCTGAGCTGGAGATCAAGTGGAACAACACTAGTTTAGATTTAGTGGAAAATGTCACAAATACCTGTAAAACTCTTTTAATAAGCTGCTGAGAGGCTGTTTAATGGTCTGTGCAAGTTAGCAATGCTGTTTTTTCTTTCAGTTTAAACCTGATTTGTGACAGAGAGATTAGAGAGTCAGTGTTTATGAGTTATGAACAGCTCTGTTTGTGTGTGTGTGTGTGTGTGTGTGTGTGTGTGTGTGTGTGTGTGTGTGTGTGAGTAAGTGTGTGTGTTGGTGAGATGATCTCAGCTGTCCTCACTATACAGCTGCTCAGGATTCTCGTCTCTCTGTAAAAAATGCTCAGGATGTGAGGAGGGTGATTAGATTTTCTGCTGCTTTATCACCTGCTCTAATGAGTCTTGGGTTCTTAATAGCTCTCGCACCTCTGCAGTCATCCACATCTTCTGGTTGCATCATGTGGTGATGATCTTGGAGACAGTGATGTCACTGATGTCATGTTCTCCTCCAAGTTAGTGAAATCACCATCAGTTACAGTCTCCCTGAACATGTGCCAGTCAGTGTGATCTAAACAGTAGTAAGTTGGCTTGCGAAGTAGTATGGTGGCTTAGAAGGGCAAAGGACACCTTTCCTATGTGCAAGGTGGTCGAAATTCAGTAAAGAGTCTCAGAACAAGACTAGAGATGATCTGGATATGCAAAGGCAAAAAGGTTTATTACTGTGCAGGACTTTGTTACACTAGAATACCCTAGTAAGATATTCAATAGGGCTGCTGTGTGTCCTTGTGCCTTGGCACTCAGTGGTTACATACAAATGTGCTTTTTGTTCTATGTGTCTTTAAAGTTTCAGTAAATAATCATCTTCATTAAAAACAACTTAAGTTTAAGGTTGTATCAAGGTTTTTTAAATTTTCATTACATTTCCCTACTTTTGTCTTCAAGACAACATAATATAAAATTTTAACCAGATTTTTCCAAGCCAGAGTATTACTGAATTTGACATACACGTATATATATATATATATATATATATATATATATATATATATATATATATATATATATATTGAAGAATAGACATCAATCAAAAGTACAAAGTGGATATACTGTGTTTGTTCTGTAAGGAATAGACTCCTTTACATTACTGCATTGGGAAATACAAATGTTAAGCTATTGATTCAGCCAGAACGAGCTCACTCTCATACATTAATTATGATTTTTATCCCTGTGCCTTTTATCACCTGCCTAGATATTCATTCTACATGATACCACTTAAGTTAGTCTAATCCACAACATATTTTAGGCGTGCTCACATTTTTCACATTGTTTCGACAGGAGTGTTTTTTCATATCAATCAAACTGTGTTTTAAGGATTTATACATAGGCTTGTCTTTGCTATGTTGTTTAATCACTAAGTAATACAAGAGTCTTCCGTTTCCCTCCATGACGGCACATTGTCCTGTGTTCCTCTGCTGCAGTTTGAGTTCGGTTACTTTAACAAATTTCTCACTGAAGATGATTGCTGTTCTTGGTGAGTGGTAAACACTTGGATTTTTGTCATCTATGTCCAGGTGTGGATTTTAGTCTGTAGCTGTTGAAAGCTGAACGGTGGTACCCATTCTCGCATGGAGATTGTCTCTTCATCGTGTGATTTCACTAGCTGACACTGCATCTTTTCGGTCAGGGCCATTTCAATCCATCTGGTGGTTAATCCCCTGGAGCACGGCATGATGCAACACCCATGCAGCACAAGGACACAGATGAACGCTTCGATCGGGGGTTTGAAATACTGTGTGCTCTATGTTTCTGTTTTTCCTCTAACTGCACTGTTTGTCGACTCAGTGTTTCAAGGCGATGCTCTTCCTTCTAGTCGCCCCTTGTTGTCAGGCTCTGTTTAGGTTCAGGTACTCTTATGCAATGGCTGGTATGTATCCATGTGCCTCTTTCGGTGACCTTCATGGCGGTCTGCATTATCAGCAAGATCTGGAATGGACCCAGCCACCTTTTACCTCTCTAGCTTTTCCTCCTGAATTCTTTCAACATGATCCAGTCTCCTGGTTTTAGGTCGTGCAGGACGGCCTGTGTGAGCTCAGGAAGAGCGTCTTTTACCTGTTTATGGACTACAGACAAAACAGAGGACTGGTTCGCACAATAAGCCGACAAGTCATCCTTACATTTGTCCATAAGTTGTCTTGAGGATCCTGAAGGTCCTGTGTCTGTGGACCTGCCAAACAACAACACTTTATCAATTTGTTGTAGTGTGCCATTATCTCTGTATCTCTCCACTGCTCCCCCACTGGCTGGGTGATGAGCACAACATTGTCTTAAATCAATGCTTAAGTATTCACTTACTTGTAAATATAAAAATAATAATAATTATTACAAAATACAAAAAAATAAAACAAATTAACGTGCATTTTATCTTTGAAAATAATCGTGGCTGTAGTGATTGAGACCAGAGAGAGGAGAGGAGGAGGAAGGGGAGAAAGGGGCTGCTGTGTAGGATGACTTTCACTCACACACACACACACACACACACACACACACACACACACACACACACACACCAGTTTACCTATAGAGACTCTCACTTTACTGCATCCACAGCGGTAGTGCAGAGTTTCCACTAGTACATGTAAAAAAGGGGGCGTGGATCATACTTTACACATTGAATTTTATCATCATTGTTCAATTGAACCTAACCTGGACAATCCTAAATTTACATATAAAATTTTTGTTTTGTATTTATTTGTTATTTAATTAGGAGCTGCACACTAAGCATTGCTGTGCACAGGCAACCGATGCCACGTACAGTACATGGGGCATACTGTATAGCGTAAGGCTCAAAAAAACAAAATAAACATTGACACAATCATGGACATGTACAACTCCATACCAAGTCACAAATACAAATTGTATGACATCCAGGAAACAGTTAGAAAGCACAAACTTTACCAGTGTGAATCCAGCAATCCAACCCAAGCTGCTCAATGCTCACATTGCTGTTGCTGTTTTAGCCATTGTTTCAGCTTTGTGGAAACTTTTATACACTTTTATACACTTTGTTACGGCCTTCTGTTGGATATATATACTTTTTCTTTTTTTCCTCAACACAACTTCAAAGACCTCCAAACCTCAAATCTCAACCCGAGAGAGAACATTAGCAACAATGTTATCTGCCCCCTTCCTATGCTGTATTTCTAGATTATATTTCTGGGCCATTAATGCCCAATGCATTAAACGTTGGTTATGATTGTACATGTGTGAAGAAGTGAAAACCAACTCTGGTTCAGCTGTAGATCCCAAATATACATCAAAATGTTGTAATGCTAAAAGCATAGCAAGGGTTTCCTTTTCAATTGTAGAATAATTTTGTTGACTTTTACTGAACTTGGCTGAAAAGTAAGACACAGGGTAAGCAAAACCATCAGGACCAACCTGCAAGAGAACAGCACTCGCGTCAACCTCCAACTTAAATCAGCGTGACAAATCAGGAGCCAACAGTACTGGGTCACTGCAAAGCAAAGACTTGGCACACACAAAAGCATGTTAACAGCTTGCAGACAAGATTGCAGTCACTTTAGCCTCAACTGGTTGCACTTTGCCTTAACCAACTTGCTTTTCAAATAGGTCACGATTTTGCAAATTCACACTTCTTGAAATTGGGTGTAAGAGAAGCACTCAAAAGTCTATCAAAGACCACACGAAGCGTTGACATGTGCTCAATCCAAGTGCCATTGTAGACCACAACATCATCCAGATATACATTACAGTGCCTTACGTCTCTCAGCACTAACTCCATTAAACTTGTATGTAGCTGGCGCGTTTCGCAACCCAAACGCCATCCGCGTATATTGCGCAAAATGATCGGGTGTAACAAAAGCAGCAATCTCTGAGACACGCGATGTTAACTAAACTTGCCAATATTCTTTAGAAGGTCTAGCTCTGTGATATAGCGAGCAGTTCCCAAAATGTCAACACAATCCTCAACTCTTGGCAAAGGGAAAAAATCTGCTACAGTGTCAGCATTCACTCTTCTAAAATCAGTGCAGAACCATCTTGCTTTGGCACCAACATGCAAGGAGAACTCCAATGTCGTGCTGAAGAACAGATGTACATGAAGGAACATCATTAAAAAGCTTAGAATAATTATAAATCAATCCAATTATGTCTGATGAACAGATAAGCTGACAAGGAGTTTAAAATCTCAGAGTTATTAAGAGAAAGGCTATCCTTGGCAACAGCACAGGCTTTGTGTAAACATTCTCGACATTGTGAGACGAAGTCCAAGATATTTTTCTTTGGTTTTTGCCCCACTGCAATGAACTGATCTTTAAGAACCTTAAGAGGTCCCCGTACATTATGGCCAAAGACAAGCTTAGCGCGACTAAACCCCAATGATTCTTGTCAAACAAAACCAATGGAACTCCCTCATCCCAATCGTGCATGGTTTCAAAGCAGTATTTGTGTAGCATAGTTTTAAAAAAAAAAAACATTTCCCTGATTTTCTTCCTAATTTAGTCGTGGCCAATTCCTTCCCGTCACTAGGGGGCTCCCACATTAAGGCTACTACTACCATTCAGCCGGGAGGGCCGAAGACTATCACATGTTTCCTCCGAACCGCGTGACGTCAGCCGACCGCATCTTTTCGAACTGCTTGCTCACTTGCTCGTTAGGGGCGGAGTAACACACTTGGAGGAAAGCACTAGCTGCTCCTTCCGCGTGCGCGAGCTCAGATGCCCCTGATTGGCTGTAGAGCGTTTGTGAATGAGTGATTAATGTGGGAGCACAAAGTACCTCTCATCCCTCCCCTCTAAGAGAGCTCGGCCAATCAGCTCTCTCTAGCCCTTCGGCTGTGTGAGGTAACAGCATCACCCGGGGATCGAACCAGCGAGCACTTTACCACTGTGCCACTCAGAGGCCCTAGATTTCAATGTCTTTACCAGCGTTCCAAAGCCCCTTGTAATTCCGGGTGGTAGGCACTAAAAACAACGTGTGAAATTCCCAACTCTTGCAACATTTTACAAAAAATCTTAGACATAAAATTAGATCCCTGATCTGACTGAACTATTTTTGGCAAGCTTTTGTAACAGTAGCAGCCATAATTTTTCGCAAAGGTATCGCTTCAGGAAACCTCGTTGTTACACACATAATTGTTAAGAGATACTAATTACCAGTTTTCGTCCGTGGAAGTGGACCCACACAATCCACAATAAACCGCTCAAATGGCTCACCAACTGCTGGAATTGGATATAGTGGCACTGGTGAAATCGCCTGATTTGGCTTACCAGCCATCTGGCATGTATGACATGTTTTACAATAACGGGAAACATCAGATTTTAACCTTTAAGAGTCTGAGGGTGTTTTGGAGCCCTGAAGAGATTCTGACATGTCATGACATTTGTGTATTTTTCAGTTACTTATAAACATAAAAATGTCTAAAGTCTGATAAAATTTTATTCAGCACAAACTGGGCAACAATAATATATGAGCAGCATGTATGTACAAGTTTGTATATTGAAGAAAAAAACAGTTATGCATGGTTTTTGAAAACAACAAAAAAAAATAAGTCACTGAAATAAGACCACAAAACACATTCATGACATTTGTGTACAAGACCTTTGTGACCTGGATCTTGTAGTGTAGAGGTTTTACTTCAAAATGATGTGACAATGATCTCGCTCATTCAGAAAACCATACATTCATTTAAATTTTCTAAAACACGTTTTGTTTAGAAAGGCTGTATGCGAGGAGGTGTGAATGATTATGAATAATGCTGATATTCACCCCTGATGCATAATGAGCTGTATAATTACCCCTTTCAGTCAGGTAGAGGACAGAGGAAAGTGTTACGAGGAAATAATTTGGGGACAGAAACATATTTGTTTGTTTGTGTTTTATTTAGAATAACTTAAGATTCACTTGCAAAAATTCCAGGAAGAGTTCAAAATAAATGCAAAAATATAAAAAATGCAAACAACATTCAGGGTAAAATGGTGCAAACCAAAAACAGTGTAGAATGTGCAAAAACATTCATGCAGGGTAAAACTGCAACAGGAACAGTACAAAATAAAAACTAAAAAAAGACAAACATTCAGGGTAAAACAGTCCAAAAACATACATGCAGGGTAAGAACTGGTGGCAGCAATGTCCAAGAAGTGTAGCAAAATCTTTCTGTACCACTTCATTGTTTTGTGCTGTGCAGTGTAGTACTGTAATAGCTGATCAGAGAGATCAACGCCCTTCATGTGCTGGTTGTACGCAGTCACAGGTGCAGGACATGGAAATGTCTTTGTAGTCGATGTACCTTGTAATTTCACCCTCATCTTCACCATATCTACTGTATAAGCAGAATAGATGGTAGAACAGACAGATACTTCTTGTGTGTCCATCCACTTCACAAATACAAGAGGTCCATTTGAACGGTGCTTGCGTGTCCTGATGTGAGGTGCTGATGAAGGCAAGGGTGATGCAGACACATTCCTAAAAACAAATAAATAAATAAATGTTAGTCTATACTGTTCAGAGTAAATGGATGTGCAATTAATAGGTATGGATGCACAATATATACAGAGTGGCCCAAAAAATGTATCCATACTTCAATATGAAAAATAAGACACCCGTCTTCTGTAGGTCACATGACAGCATCAATGATGGTGATACACCTGACATTTTTAGAGGAAAGATAGTACTACACACTGCTGCCATAATTCAATAAGAGTTAAAAAAAAAAAAAAAGGCCATAGATAACAACTGTGAAAGTGTGTAAACATTTTTGTGCCCCTCTGTGTCTGTTGATGGACAATAGGCTGGACAAATCTCTGTTGATGGACCATAGACCATGTAGTACATCTCAAACATTTACACCTGAGACATTAGCAAACACCATCCACTGGACATGCTTTACACACATATTTAACACATTCTAAACATTTACACCTAAGCAGGTATTTTTAAATACACACTAAACAAAAAGGATTATATACATCTACACCACAGAAATATTCATAAACATCTCTTAGCTACATATGGCAGTATTTTAGCCAACGGAAGCTGGCTTGTTTGTGCTAAATAACATTATTAATAGCAGTGTTATAAGCTAACTGAAACGGAGCCAAATATATATTAGCAACCATAATCTAAAGCTTTCCAAAACAAGGGGAAATACATTAGAACATTTATAAACATCTGTAAACTCCACAAGACATTAGCTTAGCCACCGGGAAATATCATGTTTGCTACATAAGGCAGCATGTTAGCAGTGTTATCTACATGCTACACTAAACTATATAAATGGCATTGAAAGCCAATGTTTCACATAAGATGACAAGAGCTAGCTGAAGTGAGGAAAAAATATTTACTAATATTAGTTTAACATTATCAGAATAAGAGTTATTTAAGACTTAATAACTTACCCATTATCACAGCAGCTTGCTTCAATGTCCTCTGCTGGATCTGTTCTCTCCTCAAAATGCCCCCGTTCGTCGTCGAAATCACACAGTCTTCTTCTGAGGAAAAGATAAACTCCTCCTCACTGTCCAGAACATTCTGAAATGCCATCTTCCAAACGTGCAGAAAACTCACTGAATCTGTGTTTTCAAGACGGTCTGTGTGTATTTTTTTAAGACGGTGCGCGGGGGGCGTGGCCTCATGTAGAGTATCCTGTGACTGATTTCCGTTTGAATAGCGTGTGGGCGTGTCCTGCTGCGGGTCATTAGCAGATAAGGAAGTGTGACTGAAATTCTGTGCCTCTCCTTGGTTTCACATGGATTACATAAACTATTGACATAAACATGAAAATATTGACTTGTCATTTAAATTGCTTTATTTAAAAGTAGACCATTTAAGCTTTTTATAGATATATTTCTCATGTCTGTCTGTGCAGTATTCGCGGAGTTTTAGGTCAGTTTATTGACGTGTTTTAAAAAGATTTTCGCGGAGACCGAAACGGCTGAAAGCGCACCGTTTGTTTTCTTTATTTTACAAAAGTACATTGTTTTGTGGATATTGTGAGTGTACATGAATAAAAGTAGACCCTTTACAGATTCAAGTGATGTACTAAACTTATGTGTATGATCAAACATGACGGAGCATTTTAAACTCTTTTCACGGTTACCAGAAAAAAATTCAATTTTTCCGGCGGCAAGTCAGACTCCTAAGGGTTAAACCCGGCCAAAAGAAATGTTTCAAAATCCCCGTCAAAATCTGATTATTTGTTTTTGTCACCCCGAGATGACCCGACAACAAATGATCATGTGCCACTGCTAAAATATTTTGACGAAATTGCGCAGGAACAACAATTTAATTAACAGTGCCCCACTCATAATCATCTCCGTCCTTCACAGTATGTGCATCTCATTGGTTTCTGATCCATTACTTTTAAAGTTTGTTTGTATAAGGACATTACAGGCTTGATAACTGTTTGAAGGCCTGGCCCCAGACAATCACACAGTAAAACATATGTGATAGAATCATACCATGTATATACATTTGAGCTTCTTTGAGAGATGTACATGATCTTATTATATGAAAACAGTTTAAATTTGTCATTTTCCTAATATGTGCATCAAATTTAAGTTTAGAGTCTACAATGACCCCTAAATACTTAAAGTCACTAACTTCATTATCAGCACTTGACGAAGAAGCATCAGTACTTAATATGACCTTCCCATTTATATTTACAGTAAATCCTCGGATTACGAGTAATGCGGTTCACGAGTGTTTCGCAAGACGAGCAAAGATTTTTAATAAAATTTAACTTAAAAAACGAGCATTTTCTTGGTTTACGAGCACCGAGTATCATGTTTCGCGCATGCGCTTCTTGTTTTGATGCCGAGCGTCACGTGATCACAACTGAGCAAATGGTTTCTCTCTCCGCGCTGCGGAATCGTCTCCCCTACTGGGTCTTAGGGCTCGTCTCTTACTGGTATAATCAACATCTGTGCACGCGTGTACTGTTCACTATAACACTGTGACTACGTGCGTGTGTGTGAAACATATTTTATTATGTGTTCGGAAGCGCTTGTGTACAGTGCGTATGCTGTTTCTTATAACACGTTTGTGCGCGCGAGTAAGGCAAAAGAAATTCTCAATACAGAGGTTAAAAATCTATTTTCTTCCTCATCGCGATGTGTTTGTGTGTGTGTGTGTGTGTGTGTGCGCGCACAGAAATGAAGGCAAGAGACACACACTGTGCTCTCCGAAAAAACTCTTCGCAAATCTTTTCAGAGGTAAGGTGCTGGGTCATTCATTTGTTTGTTTTACTTTACAGCAGTGATTCTGTTAGTTTGCGCTCACATGAGTGTCTTTAGCGATGTTTATTGCTTTTTTTTTAGATAAAACAGTGTAGCGGGAGAGAGACGTTGATTTATGACCGCTGTTTACGGAAGTGTAGTCCAGTGCGGGAGATGCATTGTGGGTAATGTAGTCCGGTGTGTGTGAACGCGAATGTGAGATTTAAGTTAGGATATAGGATTTAAGTTAGGAACTTGAGTTTTATTCTTCAGTAGTTTTTTTTTTGTTGGATTTAAGTGCAGGATCCACCCGAAAGTTTTAACTATAACCTCACAATGCAGAAAATAAAAGAACAGGCATAGACGGGTTTGTCCATCTCATCATTACACGAGCATGAATTAACGAGCTGTTACGCTGCGACCAACATTAAAAAAAGTGAAGAAGCTTTAATAATTTAGAGGAGAACAACAGTCTTTCCATTAATGTGTGTGTGAGTGTGTTTAAACGAGAGGAGAAAGTTTTAATGTGTAAGATGAGGAGGGGGAGACAGGAGGGGCTGAAAGCAAGAGTCTCCACTAACTTCACTAGCCTCACACACATACGCGAGCACAAAGGGAAACGCTTATCTGCCGGGATTTATTTTTTACTTTTTTTAAAAGGTAACATGCAGGTTAATTTGTTTTATTTTTACTTAATATTTTGTATTAATTATTTTTATGTACTTATTTTTTGGGGCTGTAGAACGAATAATTTAAGTTTCCATTATTTCTTATGGGAAAATTTAATTTGGTTTACGAGTGTTTTGAAATACTAGCCCACTTCCGGAACGAATTATGCTCGTAATCCGAGGGTTCCACTGTAGTTTAGTTATACACTGTAAACACGAATAAGTTGGCATAACTCAAAAGATTTGTAATCATTTTCATAAATTTTAAGTAATGATGTTTTCAGTTTTAAGTAAACAGAACTATCAGTTTTTGCGTTTGTTGTACTCATTTATATTAGCTGTTCTTAACTTAAATTACTGAGTAGCCTAACTCATATTATTTAATAGCAATTATCCTGAAACTTTTAGTTAGTTTACCTTTTTTTTGTCGTGGCAAATCAAATTAGTAATTTTGTCAAAAATTAGTCACATCTAAAAGTACAAATTTTATGAATACTTATATTATAACTTTTTTAAAGAATACAATACATGAAATACCATTTAGGAAATTGATTTTTAAACAATGAATGCCCAACAAACAACTTCACTTTTATATTAACTCAAACATGAGCAGCATAATATGCAACATAAGAACTCTTTTTTTGTTTTTAACAACAAAAGCACCCTGTCCCTGCAGAGTTCTAATTGACCTAAAAATAAAAATCAAAATTGGCATCTGTTAAGTGGGTGTAAAGCATAAAAAAAAAAAAAACATAAAACAAACAAACAAACAAACGCAGATCCCCAACTGGAATAAACAATGCAGAAAGAAAACATTCTGTTTCAATTAACTAATCTTTCTTCACACAAGAGCCGCATACTGTAAGTAAAATATTAGGTTTGCCTTTAAAATAAATAAAATAAAGATCTACATTAACTCATTCTTTGAGTTCGAAGAAGGAGAGGAGGAAGGCGTGTTCGAAAGCAGAGAGAGAAGAGGAAAGGCAAGAGTTTAGGAGTGATAGTAGGGACTTTGAATGTTGGGACCATGACAGGAAAGGGAAGAGAGTTAGTTGATATGATGCAGAGAAGGAAGGTGGATATACTGTGTGTCCAGGAGACCAGGTGGAAAGGTAGCAAGGCTAGAAGCTTAGGATCAGGGTTTAAATTGTTTTACCATGGTGTGGATAGGAAAAGAAATGGAGTAGGAGTTATTCTGAAAGAGGAGTTTGTAAGGAATGTTCTAGAGGTGAAGAGAGTTTCAGATAGGGAGATGAGTCTAAAGCTGGAAATTGAAGGGATAATGTTCAATGTTGTTAGTGGTTATGCCCCACAGGTAGGATGTGAGTTAAAAGAGAAGGAGAAATTCTGGAGTGAGTTAGATGAAGTGATGCAGAGCATCCCCAGAGGTGAAAGAGTGGTGATTGTTGCAGACTTCAATGGACATGTTGGGGAAGGGAACAGAGGTGATGAAAATGTGATGGGCAGGTTTGGTCTTCAGGACAGGAATGTAGAAGGACAGATGGTGGTGGACTTTGCAAAGAGGATGGAAATGGCAGTAGTAAATACTTTCTTCCAGAAGAGGCAGGAACATAGGGTGACATATAAGAGTGGAGGCAGAAGCACTCAGGTCAACTACATCTTGTGTCGACGTTGTAACCTGAAAGAGATCAGTGACTGCAAAGTGTTGGTGGGGGAGAGTGTAGCCAGACAACACAGAATGGTGGTGTGTAAAATAACCCTGGTGGTGAGGAAGACGAAGAGGACAAAGGCAGAGCAGAGGACAAAGTGGTGGAAGCTGAGAAAGGAAGAATGTTGTGAAGTCTTTAGAGAGGAGTTGAGACAGGCTATGGGTGGTCAGGAGGGGCTTTCAGTTGACTGGACAACTACAGCCAATGTGATCAGGGAGACAGGTAGGAGGGTACTTGGAAGTCCAGGAGTGTATACAGGGAAAGAGGCTAGCTAAGAAGAAGTGGGACACTGAGAGGACTGAAGAGAGTAGACAGGAGTACAGGGAGATGCAGAGTAAGGTGAAGGTAGGGGTGGCAAAGGCCAAACAAAGAGCATATGAGGACTTGTATGCTAGGCTAGACAGTAAGGAGGGAGAGGTGGATCTGTACAGGTTGGCAAGGCAGAGTGATAGAGATGGGAAGGATGTGCAGCAGGTTAGAGTGATTAAAGATAGAGATGGAAATGTACTGACAGATGCCAGGAGGGTGATGGGAAGATGGAAGGAGTACTTTAAAGAGTTGATGAATGAGAAAAACAAAACAGAACAAAGAGTAGAAGAGGTGACTGTTGTGGAACAGGAAGTAGCAAATATTAGTAGAAGTGAGGTGAGAAGGGCGTTGAAGAGGATGAAGAGTGGAAAGGCTGTTGGTCCTGATGACATCCCTGTGGAGGTATGAAAGTGCTTCGGAGAGGTGGCAGTAGAGTTTCTGACAAGTTTGTTTAACAAGATCTTGGAGAGTGAGAGGATTCCAGAGGAATGGAGGAGAAGTGTATTGGTGCCAATTTTTAAGAACAAGGGAGATGTGCAAAGCTGTGGCAATTATAGAGGTATAAAGCTAATGAGCCAGGCAATGAAGCTGTGGGAAAGAAGCTAGGTTAAGGGCAGAGGTGAGCATTTGTGAGCAGCAATATGGTTTTATGCCTAGAAAGAGTACATCAGATGCAGTATTTGCTTTGAGGATGCTGGCGGAGAAGTACAGAGAAGGTAACAGGGAGTTGCATTGTGTCGTTTTAGATTTAGAGAGAGCGTATGACAGGGTGCCAAGAGAGGAGCTGTGGTATTGTATGAGAAGGTCTGGAGTGGCAGAGACGTATGTTAGAGTGGTGCAGGACATGTATGAGAGCTGTAAGACAGTGGTAAGATGTGCTGTAGGTGTGACAGAAGAGTTTAAGGTGGAGGTGGGTCTGCATCAAGGATCGGCTCTAAGCCCCTTTTTGTTTGCTCTGGTGATGGACAGGATGACAGATGAGGTAAGACAGGAGTCCCCATGGACTATGATGTTTGCAGATGACATTGTGCTCTGTAGCGAGAGCAGGGAACAGGTGGAGGAAAATTTGGAGAGGTGGAGGTATGCTCTGGAAAGCAGAGGAATGAAGGTTAGCCGCAGCAAGACGGAATACATGTGTGTAAATGAGAGGGACCCAGGAGGATCGGTGAGGCTACAGGGAGCAGAGGTAAAGAAGGTGCTGGATTTTAAGTACTTAGGGTCAACGGTCCAGAGCAACGGAGAGTGTTCAAAGGAGGTGAAGAGGCGGGTACAGGCAGGTTGGAATGGGTGGAGAAAAGTGTCAGGTGTGTTGTGCGATAAAAGAGTATCAGCGAGAATAAAAGGAAAGGTGTACAGGACAGTGGTGAGACCAGCAATGCTCTACGGCTTAGAGACAGTGGTGCTGAAGAAAAGACAGGAGGCAGAGGTGGAGGTAGCAGAGCTGAAAATGTTGAGGTTCTCTTTGGGAGTGACAAGGATGGATAGGATCAAGAATGAGTTTATCAGAGGGACAACCCACGTTAGATGTTTTGGAGATAAAGTCAGAGAGGCCAGATTGAGGTGGTTTGGACATGTTCAGAGGAGAGATTGTGAGTATATCGGTAGAAGGATGCTGAGGTTGGAACTGCCAGGCAGGAGGTCTAGAGGAAGACCAAAGAGGAGATTTATGGATGCAGTGAGAGAGGACATGAAGTTAGTTGGTGTGAGAGAAGAGGATGCAGAGGATAGGGTTAGATGGAGGCAAATGATTCGCTGTGGCGACCCCTGAAAGGGCACAGCCGAATGACAAAGAAGATTAACTTTAAGGTTTGCAGGCTAGCAGACAGTTTCCCATCTTCCATGCCAAGCAAAACTTTTTGCACAAATTCAAAGGTTTTTGCAAGTCCTTTAGGATAATGTATTTCAAGAGAAACAGGAATCCAAACAAGACAAGAAAGGCCTCCGGAAGTTGCCTTTGGGCAAGCATACGTAATTGAAACATTCATTGGGTCGTTATGCATCGGAGCAGTAGTGTTGTCATGGATGACGGTGAGTAGGGCCACTGAATCATCAAGCTGAAATAAAAAATCTAAAAAAAAAAAAAAGAACGTTAGAACATGATCATTATTATTGGTCCAATATTACTTGAATCACTAGAAATAATAATATTAAATGTCATAATTTACAAAGTGACAAACCTTTAAATAACTAATACAGCACCCCTCACCCTTTGCAGTAGAACAAGGAGGTCTTAAAAAAATCCCAAATCTTTGTCATGCAGGAAGACTGGAAGAGCTTTCCTGTAAAAATTAGAAAATAAGTAAGTTAAGAAAATCACAATGTACTGTACATATGTAAGTTATATTTTGCCAACCATGACCATTAAATTTTTAATGTTTTGAATCACTACTGTATATACCTGTTCATCGTCGACTTTTAAAAGATTAGCCAGGGCATCTGCAGTCTTGCAGTCTACTGTCTTGCATGCTTTTTGGCGGAAAACTGGCATCAAACGAGGTAGTTGGCAGTCCAGTTCTGAATAAAACTTGTGGGGCAAGTTCTCATTTCTCTCTCAAGTTCTCGTTGGTAGTCTGCAAACAGCTACAGCAGACAAAAGCAAATATTACAAAATGAACCCATACTGTATCATATAAATTAAGCAAAAGATACAGTATACATTATTTAAATTGTACTTTTTTGATGGTCCCTTTTGAAAATTCTATTGACAATAACAAACTATCTGCTAATACTTATATCTGCTAAATCTTAAGTTATTGTCTCACAACAGACATTCGACTTTGCAAGTACGAGGCAACTTATTCTACTAATACTCTACTAACACTCTGAGAGTTAGTAGACATGTAGGTGCAACATTACTTATAGTGAACAGAATGTGTTTAGCAGGCACGTGCAGGGGGGGGTGCTTGAGCAGGTGGGTTATATAAATCACTATAAATCCTTTCCTCCAGGATGCCTCAAGTGCACTTTTCTTTATTTTTTATTTTTTTATGTGTATGTGCGTATGGAGCCCTGTCTTTGCCCCTCAACAATAAAATGTAACTATTAATTCCAATTTTGCTAAATAAAAGGATCTGTCTTGCAGTCACATGACTGCAATTAACCAATGCTCGCCCTTGAGGGCAGAACGCGCTCGTTACAAGCCGGGTACGAGTTCGCAAAGTGCACGCGCATTTTCTGCAGGCTGGGTGGTGCGGAGAGGGAGGAGAAGCAGGCAAATTAATTGGAAGGTGCAGACTGCAACAAAACAGTAAATAGGGTGAACAGCGCACACTATAGTCTATAACAACAAATGAATTGAAATAAATGAGCGTGCTGTTTGTCCAACAGCGCGACAAACATTACCTGTCCTTTTATGAACTGCACAAGTAGTGGTGGTCGTTAACTGCTAGCTAACTGGGTAAGGGTGTTACAGGGGGGTCTGTAGCTCTGTCCACCATTTTAGGGAACATGTTTTGTTTTAAAGTAAAACAAGACTTTTTCATACTTTTCTGGAGGGCTTTTATTTCACTAAAAACGATCTAATATGGATATCCACAGAATTATGGATTATTATATTTATGATATTAAAAAAACTGTTTTTAAAGAAAATATATTGGGTAACAGATGATATAAGGTTATATTTCAAATTAGATAAAATGCTGATTTTACGGCAGTAAAATTATTGTATCTCTACAGTTTAAACATTTTAATAAGCACTGCATGTGCATGTTTGTGTGTTTTATGTGTATAGATTTTTTTAAATTATTACTAATAATATAACAAATATTCCTCGTAAGGCATGTGTCCCCACCTGATGACAGTCATACAGTATGATGTAATTCCATATTAGATTGAATGTGGGTTGTTGTTATTCAGCCTGTTCTATCTTTTTTAACTTTGAGCACCCGCCCCTTTAAACGTCTCTGCACGGCCCTGGTGTTAAGGGAAACATCAAATAAAGCAAAACTTTATTATAATTTTTTTTTTTTTTACCTCAGATGGTATACACAGTGCAGGCCATAAATGCAGAAACTTTTTAACTGGTGGGCTGCTGTTAACAATGATCTGCCGTCGTAGAGAAAATGTTTTCTCCATTTTCTTGTGGATGAGACTAGTAGTCTGGAAGACTAGAGTCTTCTCTAGTTCTAGGGCAATTTCTTTTCGTATTGTTTCAAGGAATGTTTAAAAAAAAGAGAAAAAAGAAAACTATATACATTCAGGGTATATCCATACAAAATAGTACATATCTTTTATTTATTGTTTACAGCCACAAAATCAGGCCTTCCTTCTAATACGTATTCAACCCATTTTCTCCATTTTCCCAGGAATGTATTCTTCTTTAAATTGACCAATAAAGTGATCTTTTCCATCGTATAAATCTCTATAGTCACATCTATCCAAATATCTAAAGTTGGTTTCTCTTGGTTTAACCATTTACGTGTGATTGCTTTCCTGCTGCCAGAAGCACACCCATCAAGTATTTATCATCCGCTGTTACTATATCTGGATATATAGTATACAGCCAAAATACAGCAATTTTTTTTCCAGAGGTATGTCTCTTCTAAAGATATGTTCAAGAGCCTCTTGTATTTGTTCCAGTATTCTTGAATATGTAGGCATTCCCAAAATATATGATAATGGTTTGCTTCATTACATACACAATTTCACCAACATTTTGGAGAAATATTACTGTATTTGGCAGTTTGTACTGGTGTTTTAAAATATCTAATAATGTTTTTTCGACAGTATTCTTTTCAATTTAGTGAACTAGTTAATTTCCATTGAAATTTCCATATATTGGACCACTCTTCATCAGTAAAGTTTATTTCACATTCAGTTCTCCACTTCTCCTTAACATAAATTGTGGAGTGTTTTTTCATATTTACCGAACTTTTGTAAATCTGAGAAACAATATTATGTCTAATACCTGATGTGTCTATGATGCCCTCTTAAGCAGGACTATCAGTGGATTCAAATTATATAGAGTTTTTCTTTTTTTTTTGGTCATAAAAAAAAATAATAAAGTCCTGATTTTTTAGAAAAAAAACTTTTCCTTTAATAGTTGAAAGCTTAAAATGTCACCTTTCTCAATAATGGTGCAAAAACAAGTAATTCAGAAATAGAAAAAAAATAGAAAAGTCATAGAAAACTATTCCTGAGTATTCTGTACGGTTTGACACCTCATTCATGGGTCTGCGATGAACGGTGCGGGACGAGTTATTCGCCAAAATTCCTATTATAAGTAAATAGGGCAACTTTGGGGACCTCGCTTGCCCTGGGGGTAAAACTTATACCCTTGTGCATGGTATCTTCTTACACAGGCGGCAAACCTCTTCAAATATGGTAAATTTGACTTTTCTACAAAATTCACTCTCTGCGCTACAATCCGTCAAAGTTGGTCTCAATGTTAAGTCAATAGGGAAACCGGTTTGATAACTTTATACCTACATCAAAGATGAGAAAAGGGATTACAGTAACTTAGAAAAGTCATAGCACCCCATTCCCATATAAGCCGCACGATTTGACACCTCCCACGACAAACGGTGCGGGACTAGTTACGCGCTGAACTTTTGTACGGAAGAATAATAATAAAAATAATAATAATAATAATAAGTTTGCAAAATAACAATAGTGATGCTTTGCAAGCACTACTAAAAAGCGGAGAAGCTTTAATAATTTTGAAGAGAACAACAGTCTTTCCGTTAATGTGTGTGTGAGTGTGTTTAAACGAGAGGAGAAATTTTTAATGTGTAAGATGAGGAAAGTGAGACAGGAGGGGCTAAAAGCAAGAGTCTCCACTTACTCTAGCCTCACACACACACACACGCACACACATAAACAGCGCCTGCGTGCACAAAAGGGGAACGCTTATCTGCCGAGATTTATTTTTAACTTTTTTGAAAGGTAACGTGCAGGTTAATTTGTTTTATTTTTACCTAATATTTTGTATTAATAATTTTTATGTATTATTTTTTTGGGCTGTAGAACGAATAATTTAAGTTTCCATTATTTCTTATGGGAAAATTACATTTGGTTTACGAGTGTTTTGGAATACGAGCCCACTTCCGGAACGAATTATGCTCGTAATCCGAGGTTCCACTGTATATATATATATATATATATATAATGTATATGTGTGTGTGTTTGTGTGTGTGTGTGTACAGTATATACAACGCGACAGCGCGCTCAGTTACTGTAATCCCTCTTCTTACCTTTGATGTAGGTCAAACCGGTTTCGCGGATGGTGGAATTGGCAGAATTGAGGGGTTTAAAACTATTTAACAAGACCGAGCAGACGTCTCTGCCTAAAATGTATTTCGCCAGCAAAACAAAGAATAAATAGAAATAAAATGTTTAATGGTACCAATTAAATCAGACTTCATAATTACTTTGAGTGTAATTCACAAATTTCCTGAATATATTATGTTTTTATGTGTATACAGTATGTGTTTGTATGTGAATATATTATATAAGTATGTGTTGTGTGCTCGTCTCATATGTAACATTCGTATAAAATGCAATTCATGATAGGTGTATGTTGTGTGTAACGACGCGGCTCGCGCAAGGGGCAGAGCCACGCATAAACTGTTCACGGGCCGAGTCGTCATACTGCGACATTCCGTGTGATCATTCGGTCGCACCAGTAAAAGGTGTCAGGGCCAAAGACAAAGCCCGCTGAAGGAGACACAGGAAAAAGCCCAAGCCTCTGTCTGTCTAAGACACCGGCGAGAAAGTGAGGGCATCAGTTAGAGTGCACTCTCGGGTTAAAGTGCTCAGTACTATAAATTCTCGGTAAGGGCATAAGCCCCGAGAGCATCTTCAGTTTTTTGTTTTAGTTTCCAGAATCCCGTCTGTTCTCGCGTAGACGGCAGAGCTTTGGTTATTTTGTGTTTTCAGTTTTCTTTTGGTTTCCCAAGTTTCTTAATTAATAATCCCACGCTATCTCCAAACAGAAATGTCTTACATATGGGGGGCAGTGAGAAATGTGAAGGGAGCATCATGTGTACACATCATGTTCGAGAACTGTTTTTTTCCCCTGTGCTTATAGTAACAGTATTATTTTTAATAGTGGTATTTTTAGATTTGTTAGTTACTTTTTGTAAGGATTTCTTGAATTTTGGTAGACCCCCTTTGGTCTACTCAGTGCTCCGCCTGTATTCTGCTGTCCCGCCTGAGCTCAGGGAACCCCTCAGTGAAGCACACAAGTCAGTGTACAGTGAGACGTTTAAAGTTTATTGTGGGAGACAGGAGTATATATACGCACACACACAAAGAACCAAAGAAAAGGTGGATGCAGGAGTGTTTACATCCAGTCTGGAATGCCTTTAAAAGATAAGGTAAAGAAAAACATAAATTTAGGAGTAGCTCTGCATTAACGAGCGTTTAACAGTTTTACGACCTTTAACATAAACTACTATAGAATCTGTTTATTGAAAGTGCAGCTTGTGTCATGGTAAAGAAAGACACTCTGTTCTCACGCACACAGAATATCATGAAACACACTAAGAATTAAATATTTCCTACAATTCCCCTCTTTTATTCATAAGAAACATCGTTGAATAAAACTCAGAGCTTTTAAGAAGTCGCCGGCGGACAATAGGCCATCGGACGCGGTGCAGGAACATACCCTGAAACATACTCATACAAAATTTTTTTGCACACAACGAAGAATACACAGAAACATGACAGGTTGAGTGCAAACTCGTGTTTGTGAAAAACCTTGTTCACAATGTCAAACTCATAAATAACTACTAGTGGTGAACTATTGCGTTTCTTGACGCTACAGTGCTCAGAGTGCGGGCACGCCCAATCTGCACTCGTCCCACCTCACGAGGCGCTAAGACACCACCAGGAAAGGTACACTAATAGCAGAAGTAAAGTCGTCCCGTGTGTGGTATTTTCACCCTTTTAACAGAACACACTTCACATCAAGTCTTTTCAGGTTCTCTACTTTATTTTCTCTTTACTCTCTGTCACAATTCACAACTAGTAGCGTCCCTAGTGGTGCGGTTCCACTTTACATGTATTATAGTACCAATGACTATAAATTGAACATAATGTATTGTATACTTCTCAACACAACATTTCCCCCCTTACTCAAAAGGATTAACTTTCTTGTAAGAACATTACCGTATTAAAGTGCTATATGCTCCAACAAAACTTTTCAAATAAGCATATTCAAATGAACTCTTTAGCATTTAACAGATGTATTGCAAACAAATATTTGAAAAGAGAGCAGTGCTCTAGTACAGGTTTTTTTTTTTTTTTTTTAAACCAGGGCAGCGATCCGCCTACACCCTTTACATATCTTCTCAGACATTACTCCATCACATAGTCTTGCGTCCATACAGGTGAGCGTCTTTGCCTAGCTCCCCTATGCAGACTCAGAGCAACGTTCTCCTCCATTGTGCAACCTCTTTCAGGTATTTCCTCCTGTACAGAAGTTTCCTTTCTTTCAGGACATAGTGAAAGACGTGCTGAATTCCATCTTCTCCCATCACTTAAGATAAAAGTACTCGGTCCTATTTGTTGTTGTACCGACAGTGGGTCAGTGAACCGAGCTTCTCCTTTCTTCACGTGAAAAGGCTTTCTCACTCTAACTTGGTCTCCAACCGCCACTTTAAGGAATTTAGATCCTCTCTTACGATCGGTATATTGTTTACTCTTGCTCTGTCGTTGTGTCACACGAGCTCTGACCTGTGCGAACTGATCAAAGCTATCATCAGGCAAAAGAACATTAAGATTTGTTCTCATAGGCCGGCCCCTCAAGAGCAGAAAAGGGGTCTCACCCGTTGTAGCATGTGGTGTTGCACGATAGCTCTTCAGCATGGTCAGGACTGCAGATTTCCAAGGCTTACAAGCCATCTCAGCTGCCTGAAGACATTCCTTAAGCACCCTGTTGAATCTTTCAACGGCCCCATTCGCCTGAGGATGGTAGACACTTGTCTTTATGTGCTTTATTCCTTGTGTTTTCACAAAATCAGCAAATTTGGATGACGTGAACTGTGGTCCATTATCTGTTGTGATGACGCAGGGGTTTCCTTCTCTAGCAAAGATCGTGGACAAAAATTTCAAGACAGTCTCTGTTGTTACTGCTGAAGTAAAGCCAACTTCAGGCCATTTGCTGAAATAGTCAATCAGGGTAATTGCAAACTTACAGTCAGTTGCTCCCTTCTCAAATGGTCCTACTATATCAATAGCAACATGTTGAAATGGACCTTTCGGGAATTCCACCGGCTGCATTGGAGCTGGGAACGTTTTGGCCGATTTGTCACTGGCCTGGCAAGTCATACATGCAGAGAGGACAGTGTGAACAAGCTCGTCCATCCGTGGCCACCAATACAGTTCTCTCAGTCGCTGTTTGGTTCGTACCAGCCCTTGATGTCCCTCATGAGCCAAGTGGATGAGGCGTTCGCGCAGTGCAATAGGAACAATCAACCGATTTCCTCTGAAAATCAATGGGGATTCAACAGCTAGCTCATGTCTAACAGGAAAGTATAGCCATAACTCTGGGGACAGACTTCTGCCGTTTAGGCCAACCTGTCTGAATAGTTTGGCGTAACTGTGACAGCTCTGAACAGTCCTCGCATTCAGCTTTAAACTCCACTAATGGTAATGCAGTCAAAAATGGCTGAATTTCCGCGATTTCAGAAATCAAATCTTGTTCAGGGAATACAGGGGTGTAGCTCAACGGTATACGTGAGAGACAGTCTGCCACACAGTTCCTTGTACCCGGACGGTACTGAATATCATACTGGTAACACAGGAGCCTAGCAGACCAACGAGCTACCCTCATGCCTGCTCTATCCATGCCCTTAGTGGAGAGAAGAGTGGTAAGGGCCTGATGGTCCGTCCTTAAAGTGAAGCGAATGTTCTCCACTTTTCTACCGACCAAACACATGCAAGCGCCTCCTTCTCCACAGTAGAAAATTTCCTCTCAGATGTTGATAGCGACCTGGATGCGAAAGCTATCACCCTTTCAACCCCATCCGGATGCAGCTGTGTCAGAACCGCACCAAGGCCGTAATCTGAGGCATCTGTACTAATAAATGTGGGCAAGGAAGGGTTGTAAATAGCAAGAACAGGGCTCTGCAGCAGCATTCTCTTGAGTGTATCAAAGCTTTCAGTAGTCTCTTTACTCCACTGTAGCGGTGCTTGTGCCTTAACTCTGAGCATCTGCCTCAGTGGCTCGACCACAGTAGCATAGTTCGGAAGAAATTTGTTGAACCATGACGTAAGGCCTAGGAATGAACGTAAAGCTACCATGTCTGTAGGTCGAGGTGCCTCTGCAATGGCAATCAGGTGATCTGGGCTGGGACGAAGTCCTTCTTTGGAAATTACATGGCCCAGGAATGGAATGCTTGTTTTGTTAAAAGAGCTTTTGCCAAAGTTAATTTGCAAGCCAACCTCATTAAGCTTTTGACGAACTGCTTGGAGATGCTTATCATGGGCCTCCCGAGAATTACCATACACTATGATGTCATCTAAGTAATTCTTTACACCATCCAGGTCCTTTAGAACCGTTTGCATCATTTTTTGAAAAGCTGATGGTGCAGAAGCCAGCCCAAATGGAACCCGAGTGAAACGGAAAAGGCCTTTGTGTGTTATGAAAGCAGTCAGACTGCGACTGTCAGGATGGAGAGGAAGCTGGTGATAAGCAGAACTGAGGTCAATTTGACTGTAATGTGAAGCACCTGCCAGTTCTGTAAACAAATCCTCCATGTGAGGCAATGGGTAGCAATCCATGATCACACTCTTATTGGGTTCACGGAGATCTACACAAAGTCAAACGCGTCCATCACGCTTGCGTACTACCACCAAAGGACTAACCCATTCTGAAGCATCAATCGGTTCAATTATGCCTGATGTAAGGAGAAGATTGAGTTCAGTAGACACTTCCTCGCGAATGCTGAGAGGTAGGCGTCTCAATTTTTGTCGGACTGGTTTCACGGCTGAATTAACTTGCACTTTATGTATGAATCCCTTTACACACCCAAGATGAGAAGCAGATCCAGGTGACAGAGTGTGCACAGAGCTTGAAGAGGGTTCAATCCCCACTAGAGGTACAGGTGAGGTTTCACCTTCGTGCTCTATGTGCTTGACTTCTCCGCGTACAATGTCCAAGTCCAGCAATCTAATTAAATCTAACCCTAGCAAGGGAGATCCTGCCGTCACTACATAAAAAGTAGCAGGAACCACGTTGTCATTTGCTGAAACACCTGCTAGTGCTGATAAGCATCCAATAACTGGTAGGTCCTCCTTTGCATATGTGACCAACTTAATTTTGGGTTTAGTCAAGATACATTGTGAAAAGTGTTTCTTATACACAGCTTCTGGAAGTATGGAAACTGATGCGCCCGTATCCACAACCAGTTGTAAAGTATGTTTATTACCTCCTGGTGCTTCAATATTCACTTCACAGGTGATTTTATCATTACCTGCAGCAGCTTGTTTAATGTTATCCAGGCAGAGCACAGTCACGTCTGGAACAACCACCTCTCGTACTTCACTCTGTGCTGCTTTACACACTTTAGCAAAATGACCTTTTTTTCCACAGATTCTGCAATTTACTTTTGTAGCAGGGCAGTTTTTATCATTTGCCAGATGTTTGTCTGATCCACATCGAAAGCATTGCCTACGTTGCTGGCCAGTATTTGTTTGTTGTCGCTCCTCCGACCATCTCCGAACAGCCTGTGACTGCATAGTCGCGCGTGCGCCCTTTTCGCATTTGCCGTACTTAGTATTCGTACTAATGGCTTGTACAGAATTCGTGGGATTAACGGTGGAATGGCAGAGTAGTGATGAATTTTTAACTGCAGCTTCCACTTGACATGCGATTGTAATCGCCTTCTCTAAAGTGAGGTCTTCTTCTAATAGTAATTTGTCCCTCACGGCAGACAACGTCGCATTTGCAATCAACTGATCGCGGAGCATTTCACTCTCCATTTGCCCAAACGTACACTGGGCTGATAACGCTCTTAAAGCAGCAACGTATTGCGTAATAGTCTCGTCCGCTCTTTGCACACGTTGTCTGAATGTGTGGCGGCATGCTACTACGTTAACTTTAGGTACGAAGTGTTTCTTAACACTAGAAGCGCCGCGCCAGTGTCACCTACTAAAAGCGCGGTTCAGCGGTCATTTGACCGCCTATTGTTTTGAATGGGAAGCTGCTGCTGACACACAATGATCGCTAGATGGCGCTTTCACCCAAAGCAAATAGTTTAGCTCCAAGATCAACTTGTATTGGACAATGCGCCATTCATTCCCGCGTTGATAATAAGCGGTATCTTTTTTTCATATTCAACTGAGAAAACCTACTACAGAGTCTCTAAGGGGACAAACGAAGAGGGGAAAAACAAGTCATGTTTGGAATTATAACCCAAAGTTTTTGACTTTTTTCTGCCGTTTATTCTCCTCCTTTGTCCATCTAGGGGCTTCGTACTATAACAAAAAGGAAAGCTCTACTTAATTTTATATCGTATGGAGAAAATGTTATTAGTTTGTTCATTCTATTTGAAGCTTCTGAACGTCTCGGAGCAGCGATTTAGTTCTGAACTCGCTTCCGTGAAATTATCGCTAAAACAATATTAAATTAGAATAAATCAGATCTACTACAGCAAATAATAAACTATGCTATGTCATAACCGAAGCAAACACCACGATTATGTCTCGTTTCGTTCAGTGTTGCTAGGCAACGGACCACGCGCCTAATCGGTTCACTTGGTCGCGGTGTATTATAAACCTGCGAATTGTTTCACTGCTTATGTTCATATAATAAAAGCGAGGGAAATGTGGAGGTGATGTGTGGCCACTGAATGAGAACTAAATCAAAGATTTCGGTAACTACACTGAGTGTAACATCTGCATAGTGACACTAAACAGCTGAACAACTTCACTTTCCCGTTTACCTCTGAGAAAAAAAAGCTGTATGTTGTTTGTTTATATGTTTATAAAAGTACACGAAGTAGGCGCGCGCGCGCGCGCACACACACACACACACACACACACACCTCCCCTGAGCCCTCGGTCAACATCTATTGACCGTCGATATGCAAATGAGTCAAGACGTAACCTAACGTGGTGTCGTGTCGGATTTCAGCGGTCAAAGAAAGTGGAAAGACTTTGAAGTAGTTGCAGCGTTTTTTCAGTTACAACAAGCACAGCGATGAGTCCACGTTGTTTCACTGGTTATGACATAGTGACACTAAACAGCTGAACAACTTCACTTTTCTGTTTACCTCTGAGAAAAAAAAGCTGTATTTAGTTTGTTTATATTCAGAGTAACACCTTCCAACCACCTGAAGTTGTGTGTGTGTGTGTGTGTGTGTGTCTGTGCGCGCGCGCGCCTACTTCTTGTACTTTTATAAACATTCTACATATAAACAAACAACATACAGCTTTTTTTTCTCAGAGGTAAACGGGAAAGTGAAGTTGCTTAGCTGTTTAGTGTCACTATGCAGATGTTACACTCAGTGTAGTTACCGAAATCTTTGATTTAGTTCTCATTCAGTGGCCACACATCACCTCCACATTTCCCTCGCTTTTATGCATAAGCAGTGAAACAATTCGCAGGTTTATAATACACTGCGGCCAAGTGAACCACGTTCCCGCCGATTAGGCGCGTGGTCCGTTGCCTAGCAACATTGAACGAAACGAGGCATAATCGTGGTGTTTGCTTCGGTTATGACATAGCATAGTTTATTATCTGCTGTGGTAGATCTGATTTATTTACATTCAATAATGAGGCTTTATATCCTCAGGAGGGGTCATTACATATGTAATATGTAAAACAATATTGTTTTAGAGAGAATTTCACGGAAGCTTCTAACAGAACGAACAAACTAATAAATTTTCTCAAAACCTTATAAAATTAAGTAAAGCGAAATTCCCTAAATGTCCTTATAAAATATCGCTGATTATCAACGCCAGAACGAATGGCGAATTGTCGATATTTTACGGAAGCATATATATATATATATATATATAAACTGCATATCTGGAATGAAACCTGAGATAGTTACATATACGCACTGAATGACGCATAAATAGTATGCGCGATTCCTTGCGCCATCTGCTGAGAGAAATGAGAATCGCGGGTTGGAAAAGACAGGAAACGTCATGCCGCCGCGCAGCTGTCAGCGATTTCACGTAAATAAGAGCAAAATAGCTTTATACTGGCTTTTACTGGTGCGATTTTAAAAATTTAAGCATACAGGGTGATTAAGCTCACAGAACTAGGAAAAGTCATGAAAGGAGGGTCCTGGAAATTGATCGAGTGTGAAGTATTATTTTTTTTTTACCCCCTTGCGGTCAAATGACCGCTGCTCGGCGCTTCTAGTGTTAAGTGCAGTCATTGCTTCATCAAATGTATTACCTTGGTCTGGTAGAGTATAGAACAAGCGCTGACCTTCCGTCCCCAAGCAATGCAACAAGACCGTTCGTCTGCGCGTCTCCGGCCATGCATCTCCGGTGGCCTGAATAACGATCATGTAATTTTGGAAAATTTTCTGCCACGTTTCAAATGGAATCGGCGGTTCCCCATTGACAGAAAGAAACGGAGGCGGGCTCGGCACTGCTGCGCTCATCCTCGTCGCCAATTTGTGGTATTTTCACCCTTTTAACAGAACACACTTCACATCAAGTCTTTTCAGGTTCTCTACTTTATTTTCTCTTTACTCTCTGTCACAATTCACAACTAGTAGCGTCCCTAGTGGTGCGGTTCCACTTTACATGTATTATAGTACCAATGACTATAAATTGAACATAATGTATTGTATACTTCTCAACACAACACCGTGGCAATCCAAGGCGATCCCTCTGTGTCACGTCACTCCATCAAGGTCACGTCATGGGTTGGACATCACTGCAGCACGTCTTTAGTCTAGGAAACAAAAATCACAGAGACAGAAAGATAATAATACACACGCATTTATTCATCCTTTGGTCTCACGCCGACAGGACATCTCTTCAGCCTAGTAGCATGAATCCACTGTGGAAAAAGATCAGTTCGGATAGCAATACGAGTAATTGCGATTATTTCTGCTGGTCCGTCATATTTACAATCTCCCAGTTTTCTGGGGGTCAAAGATTTTACCAGAACAGTATCTCCCACATTAAAAGGATGTGTGGGTTTTGTTGAGGGTATTGAAGTCACATCAGCAATTTGTTCATAATGTTTAGTTATAGTATCTATTAGAGCAGCAGAATATTCAGCAATATGTACATCAAGATCAGTTGTTCCTATCGCAGGTTTACCTTTCCTCCATGGCACGGGAAAGGGTCTGCCAAATATAATTTCATGTGGTGACATGTGCACGTCTTTTCTTGGTGTCATTTTCATTTCAGCTAGAACAGCAGGTAACAGATCAACCCAGTTTTTACTCCCCATAGTTTGCATTGCTTTAGTCAATTTTTCTTCCAGTGTCCTATTTGTTCTTTCTACTATACCTGATCACTGTGGATGATAAGGAATGTGAAAATGCCAGGACAGTGAAAGATATTTACACAAATTCTGTGTTACCTGAGATGTAAAAGGTGTTCCTTTATCTGAGTCAATAGCATGAGGCACGCCATAACGAGGTATTATTTTTTTCACTAGGACTCCACCTTTGCATTCTCTCGAGCACACGGAAAAGCTTCCACCCACCTAGAAAACTTGTCTACCAAAACCAGAAGATATTTGAACATATTCTGAGCACACACTAAGCATCTAGATATTAAGGAATCAATTGTGCCGAGCATGTTAGCTATGCAAAAGAGTTCGTTCATATCTTCCTTAACCCCCCTTCGTGCGCGATGTGTAACACCATGGAACTCACGCACGAGGAACGGAAGACAATGAGACGGCAGGCACAAGCGACCATCAGCACAATACCATAAACTATCAGAAGCAACATAGGCACCTTGAGCTTGCCAAAAAGAGGAATCATTCAGCGTGGCTGAAGCTTGTAAAGGCAATAAATCTACATCTGGAATCAAAGAGCTAGCAAGAATACACGTATTGATCAGATCAGTATCAAAGTCAGGAAAGAAAATCTGTTTTCAGGCTGCTTCTTTAGCAATACAATAAGCTAGCGTATTACCTCGCACGTCCATAGATTCACCAGTTGTTAATGTAGAAGACATATCAGGACGTATACTAGTGGAATGAACAATCTCTAAGCAGCAGTCATGATCTGTTTCTACTAGCCTGTCATCCTGTGCATTGATCAAGCATGCCAGAGCATATCTGAGGGTGTCAAAAGAAGAGGTGGATTTTATCTCTAAGTTACTTGTAGGACAAAGGATAATCTCATACCCAGATCCAAGCCTTCATATGTTGTGTTTGAAGGTTCTGTAGCACTTGTTTAACCTGATATAAAGAATACAAAATTAAAGGATGAGAGAGATCAATCTTCTCAGCATCTTGTACCATCACTGCACCGGTGGCCACAGCCCTGAGACAAGCAGGCAAATCTTGTGCCACAGCATCTAAAGTTTTAGATAAGAAAGCACATGGTCTCATTCCCCCCCATGCTCCTGTGCCAATACAGCAGAAGGGGTGCCCCAGTGCTCACCCGCGTATAGATGGAGCGGTTTTTGATAGTTAGGCAGGCCCAGCGCTGGAGCAGAACATAGGGCGTTTTCCAGTTCAGCAGTCCATTTCAGAGGCTGTTGGAGCGGATCGTTGTGTGAGATGACTCTCCTGATGCATTTATCATAGAATGAGCAGGCGAGTCAATAAACCCTGCAGAAGAAGAGACCAGTTGAACTGACGCTCCCTGTGGGTGAAGGCGAACAATGGCCCTTCCACAGGAACACTGAAGAAGGCAGAACTAAGGTCAATAAAAGAAAAAGGCAAATGATGACAAGGTCTAGAGAAAACAATGAACAGCACATCAGGCACAACAGGTGCAACAGGAATAAATACATCATTTATTTTTCTCAGATCTTTTGTAAATCTCCACATACCATCAGGTTTCAGTACTGGATTAACAGGTGTGTTATAAGAACTTACACATGGTTTAACAACACCCTGCTTGAGCAGTGAGCTTAAAATTTCATCTATTCCTGAGGTGACTCGAAAGTACGAAGTAACATCGCGGGGCTGGAACTCTGAGGGCATCCCTATGCATCATATGCTCCTACCTGCATCCCTGAGAAGGGATTGGGTCTATATTGCTGTTGTTGTTGTTGTTGCACTCTCTACGGCGGCTGCTGGGAAGGATTAGGAGAAAACACCTCATTAGCATAATGCCACTGACCATCATTCAATCGATTATACATATTTTGTCCACTACGTTCCTCATCTCGGGCCTTCGTGTGACATTCACAAGCCCAATGACCTTTTTTATGACAGTAATAAAAATTACCAGACCTACAGGGTGTGCTCTGACCCTGCAGACCTCCTCTACCTCTGTATCCTTCACTCTCCACAGACAAACATGCAACTTGTTTATTTTCTAAAATACCATCTCCTTTCTTTGTTCTCACATGCTCACCTAATTTTTTAATAGACATTGTAGAACCATCTGACAATTAAAACTTTAAAATTTTCATGATTTCTGGTCGACAATTATTCAAGAAGGTGGTAAGGAAAAGTGAGTTAGGGTTTTCTTCAGGCAGGGGCATACCATCCAAAAGGGTCCAGGTCTCTCAAAACCTCTCAAGAAACTTTTTCTTTTCTTGTCCACAATTAGTTACCTGTGACAGATCTTGACTAGCTTGCTGACTTGCAAGAAGATAAGTAGTTAGCTCATCTTTTAAGAGTTTCATAGCCTCATTAGAATTACCTCAAAGAAAGTCATATTCCTTCTTTTTCCACTACAGCCAATTTGTCTGTTTTAGAGTCTAAGCATTTTACCGTTTTTATCAAATCAGCCTCATCGTACCCATCTCCCACAACCGATTGCAAAATAAAGCGATAATCCGCACCCATGGGCTGACAGTGCCTAGAAGCCTTAATCAGCATATCAACAAAATTCAAAAGTTAGTTGGGAGAAGGGAGCACGGTTTTGTGGGTTTGCGGGAAATAGGCACAGATGAGCACCTCACAAAAGGATTTCGGATAAATAGTTGTGGTCTTATTACCTATTTTATAAATGTGAATTAACCCGCGACAGAAATAACCAATATCTTCAACAAACAACACACAAAGACACTTTTTTATAGTAAATGAACAGCTCTCTTCTCTCCAATCCACTCCTAAACAACAGTCTCCTATTTCCCTGTGCGTGCGCTGCAGCCTGTGAATGAATACATGCAGCAGAGACATGAGGGAAATCTAATACCGTATTATGTAGTGTCCCTTTTTCGGCTGATTTTTCGCTACCGCAGATCATTTTATCAACTTGCGCTAATCATTTTGTGAGTATATTCAATTTGTGATTTCTCAACATTCCAAAAATTTTATTTGAGGGGGCTTAGGGCTTTTCATCATGTTTTTTGCTGTTTGTGTCCAGCATTGGATAATTATTTCATCCATTATTTGACTACGGCTGGGAATAAGAACTGGAATGTGATTGTAAATTTATGACTGAAACAAATGAAGCTTTGCCGTGCGGAAACACGCAGCTTGTATTTTAACTTTACAAAAGGCAGCGTTTTGATCAAAAGGCTGCTAATCGCGCGCGATTTATCGATAAAAATGCAGACATTCTTGGCCAGAAATGCACCACAGTGTAAGGGACTGCCCCTAGAGGGCACTGTGGCTATGTTTGTTTTTTGTGTGTAGTTTTGTTAGAAGACCCAGTTTCCCAGAAGGCACCTCGGTCAGGTGTTGACGAAGTTCACCTGGCTTTGAGGGCATGTTTATGTTAAATGTGATTAAGTGTATCTTTGGTTTTGCTTTCGTTTGTGAGTATTAAGTATGTGACTAGTGTCCTTTTGTTTTCAGTCACTCCTATTTATTTCATCCGTATGTTTTTAGTGTCTTTCCCCTTTTCTTTAGAATATCTCCCTGTGTTTAATCTAAGCTCTAAGCCTGGGTCTGCTCTACGAGTGCGTAGGAGTGTGTGTGTGTGTGTGTATCGCTCTTAGAGTTAGGAGCGTGTGTGTGTGTGTGTGCCGCTTATAGGAGCGCGGGTGGCCGGGTGGCCGGGTGGCCGGGTGTGTGTGTGTGCCGCTCATAGGAGCGCGGGTGGCCGGGTGGCCGGGTGTGTGTGTGTGTGCCGCTCATAGGAGTGCGGGTGGCCGGGTGTGTGTGTGTGTGCCGCTCATAGGAGCGCGGGTTGCCGGGTGTGTGTGTGTGCCGCTCATAGGAGCGCGGGTGGCCGGGTGTGTGTGTGTGCCGCTCATAGGAGCGCGGGTGGCCGGGTGTGTGTGTGTGCCGCTCATAGGAGCGCGGGTGGCCGGGTGTGTGTGTGTGCCGCTCATAGGAGCGCGGGTGGCCGGGTGTGTGTGTGTGCCGCTCATAGGAGCGCGGGTGGCCGGGGGTGTGTGTGTGTGCCGCTCATAGGAGCGCGGGTGGCCGGGTGGCCGGGTGTGTGTGTGTGTGCCGCTCATAGGAGTGCGGGTGGCCGGGTGTGTGTGTGTGTGCCGCTCATAGGAGTGCGGGTGGCCGGGTGTGTGTGTGTGTGCCGCTCATAGGAGCGCGGGTGGCCGGGTGGCTGGTCCTGGTGTGCCGGGTGGGTGGGTCCGGGTGTGCGTGCCGCTCATAGGAGCGCGGGTGGGTGGGTGTGTGCCGCTCATAGGAGCGTGGGTGGGTGGGTGTGTGCCGCTCATAGGAGCGTGTGTTGTGTTGTGTTGTGTGGTGTGTGTTTGAGGACCGCTCACACACAGGAGCGAGTGTGCGAGTATTGTTCTGAAGAGCGAGCGAGTGAGTGTGTGGCGCTCGTAGTAGCAGACGAGGTTTCATTCCACCGGCAAGGGCTATGGTTACATGTATATAAGATGTGTTTTAAGCCTTTATCACAGCCCTACGAGGGTGATATGTCTAGCTTAGAGCGAGTGTGTGTATGTCTCAGGTATTAGAGCCTGTGTGTAATAGAGCCTGTGTCACAACACAGAGCGAGTGTATGTATGTCTCAGGTATTAGAGCCTGACTGTGAGAGTCTCTGTCCCCACTCTAGGCTAGTGTAAAGTGTTAAAGGTTTCTCGTATCCCTATGTGATTTGTTTTATGGAATCTCTGAGTGTTTGAGTTATTGAGTCCGTGTGTGTTTCCTAAACACCTTAGTGTGATGTTTTCCAGAGCCAGTGTTTTGTTTGTTTAGTTTTCATGTGATTAGTTTGTTTGTCAATAAAAAACTCTTAATTTTGAAAAGAACCCTCTGCATTTATGCCTGCCCTTTGTAAGCCCACGGCGTACCAACAGCCCGATACACCCGCAATCGTGACACACAGACAAATACATGTACTGTATATAGACTACTCGCGTTGTTTTCAAGCGGAGAGATTGTGTGCACATGTAGGTTGATATACAGGTCAATTTACAATTTACAAAAAGTCAACCAGAATCTCTCTCTCTCTCTCTCTCTCTCTCTCTCTCTCTCTCATATATATATATATATATATATATATATATATATATATTTTTTTTTTTAGACAGAGACGTCTGCTCGGTCTTGTTAATTTGTTTTAAAACCCCCAATTCTGCAATATCAGCGAAACCAGTTTGATAACTTCACACCTATTATGAATGAAAGGTGAAAAGAGGAGTTACAGCTACTGGGGGGTCTGGGTGTCACCTCGGAGCGCGCTGTCACGTTGTATTTAATGAATAGACTAAAACAAAATCATGTTTGCTTCAGCATTGGAAACAATATTGTATTAGGCTAACTTTATTAAAGATTACACTTTTGTATTCTTTGTAAAATTTGTATATTTGCACACACACGGGCATCTTTAAATTTGAACAGAAAATAATAGTGGACTAGTAGGAACGTTATTTTTCTTTAACTTAAACGGCTGAATGAAGTTAAATATGCACAATAAATTAATAATTGCATTGGCTTTACATTTGAGCACTCATGTGTAAATAGCTTTTTCATTACATATATACTACCATATCACATATTTGTGTCTAATACGGTTTTATTTATATGTTACAACATTACATGCTGTTTGTAATTTACTTGCAATTGTACTTTTAAAATGTAACCTACATATCTACAGTATAAGCGTATTTAATTACTTCAGCAGTGAATGACAAATTTGGTCGGTCTTGTAAGGGTTAACCCCTAGAGGGCGCCAAAGCGCGTAAAGACTGGTTTTGGTTATGTTTGTAGTTTTGTTTATGTTTGAGTGGGAACTGCATGTCCCAGGTTGCACCTCGGTCAGGTGACGTAAGCATTTACCTGAACCGAGGAAAGGTAATTAAGTTTATTATAAATAGCCTGACTGAAGCTCAGTCAGGTGTCTAGCTTTTGTTCATATTATGATTTATGTCAGTATTGGTTTGTGTTAAGTTTATTTACATTAAAGCGTCATACGTGCTCCCACTGGAAGAGCCTTACTTGTGTTTTTGACGTGTAAATAATAAAGACCATTATTGAACCACCAGCTCGCCTCCTGCAGTTATGCCACGACCGCACACACGCCGATTGAGGAAACATGACAGGTCTGGCTTTAAGATAAAGTTCTTATTTGATATAATTTTATTATTTAATTATCTTATTATAAACATGTTTCTTATTCTCTATATTCTTGTCGAGTATAGTCCTTCATGTCTGCATTTTTCCGCACGCGTTTATCACCCTTTGATCAAAACACTGCCTTTTGTTAAGCCTGCGGGTTTATACACGCCGTTAAATGAATTTTAGAGGAATTTTAAAGCATCTTTTTAGGCCTAAATATTTATTTTTATTCATGGCCAGTGAAGACCTGTTCAGTTGTTTCGTGCACAGTGTATCTGCATGGAGAAATTGTGTGTGTGTGTGTGTGTGTGTGCACGTAGAGTTTGTGTGTGTCTGTGCCGTTATCTTCTCCTTCAAATGTGCTTTCAACCAACCAACCCTGGCCTCCAAACTCAGAAGGCTACAGTGGTTACTCACGCGGAATGTCTATGACTGCCGCACACTCTGTCGTGGCCAAACGGCAACAGCCAAAATAAATCAGTCGCAATTCAAAGTAATTTGTGAAATGACCGCCAGGTGGCGCAAAGGGACATTTTGCAAACGGCTGCAATTAATTTTGTTTAGACAGACTCTGTTTCTATCTGTCTATTGTTTTTGTTATTATTAAAGAAAACAACACAAACAACAGCTCAAGGGCTTGTAAAAACATTTTTATTTTTAACGGTAAAAATGTCAATGGTCCGAGCACAACCTAATGATCTTTGTATGATAAAATGACTTGTGGCATGAATCTACAAGAGGCGCTTTAGTTTCAAATAATCTTTTAACGTTGAACCCAAACAGCAAAAGAACATAATAATAATAATCTAAAGAATAATAATCATCTTGATTTTAGCTGTTTATGTCCAGCATTAAATAATTATTTAATTATTAATAATGAAAGCTGCTCATATCGCGCGCATCAAATGCAGTGTTTAATCAGCAAGTATATGTCGCCTCTCTTTATGAGAGATAAAAATTCTGACTGAAACAAAGCTGCTTGTGTTGGCTCATACTGTATCAGGAATTCCTAAATTATCATTTTCACCCATGGGTTTATTGCATGAACCCATGGGTGAAAACGATGAACAAAAGTTGGGGGCTGCATGGTAGGGTGGATATGGCCTTTATGTCCACACAGACAGGAGTGGCTCTGTCCATCTGGATCTGTTTCATTGTCTGGTTTATCGTTGTTTCAGCCAGTGTTTTTTAAAGGCATGTAGAGTGGGCGATAGAACTCGTTGTTCTTTTGTGCTGCCGCTGTGGATATGTCGATGTGCCCGCTGCTGCCGGAGGGTGTTCTGTGTAAGCTAAAGGGATGCCATTGCCACGCACTTGGGGGCAATGGTAGGATTTTACTTCCGGAAGGTTCTTACATTCAGCTCGTCAGCTGCAAAGGCAGATTTTCTCCAAAAATCTAGTTAAAACGTTAAACTCCGAGAGGGGAACCTCCCCCCGTTTACCTCATATACATCAGTGGCCCTGTACCACTGTAACTCGGTGCAATTGACAGATTAAAATTAATTTCTTATCAAATTAAATTTAGTCGACCCCAGTGGTGGACGGCACGGTGAGCCCAGGTCTTGTCACGTTGGAACCCAATTCTGCATTTCAGATGAAATAAAGCTTCCATGGTGGCGTGCACTGCACTTTCCTGGACTCTCACCGCCTCAGTCACAGGGTCCCATCTGGGGTGTCAAAGATTGTGGTGGACCTTTAGTAAAGTGTCTCAAAACAAGACAAGAGATGATCTGGATAAGCAAAAGCAAAAAAGGTTTATTACTGAATAGGACGTCTCCGTTACACACACTTACAAAGCGTCTGTAAGAGAGAGACACCTTATCTTTCTGCATGTATTTATACACACACACACACACACACACACACAAATACAATAGTATCTAAGATATTCTCTAGGGCTACTGTGTGTCCTTGGAAAGGCAGGTGTCCACATGCTACATGGAAAGAGTATTAAAGTACATAGATGGAGAACCAGTGTAATATATGAAATAAATTATCCATTTTACCATTTTAAAACATTTAGCGGACACATGAACCAACTTAGTTGGAACTGAAAAATGTAGTCACTCATATTTAAGTTATACACACACAAAAAGGTTAACAGTAACCATGTAAAAAAATTCTATAATAAATAACCAGTGTGATGCCTTAACCCAGTGTAGAAGTAATCAACTTTTTTCCCCTCTCACTGCTTCACCATAAACAGTGTTGGGTGTAATGCGTTACAAAGTAAGTACGTTAGAGTACTCGGATTTCTTTTTTTAATGTAATGAGTAATATAAAGCGTTAGGTCCGCCATTTAAGTACTCAGTTATTTAGGTATATTTTCAAAAATGTAATCTGTTATTTAGACAATTTATGTAATTCGTAAATCCAGACAGCAGTCATTCCCGATCCATTAATGTGTGTGTGTGAAAGTCGTCCTACAAGCCCTGCCACTAATACCCCCCCCACCCCCCGTTATTCCTGCTGTTATTCAATTCAATTCAATTCAATTTTATTTGTATAGCGCTTTTAGCAATTTTCATTGCCGCAAAGCAGCTTTACATAGTCAAAAGAATTATTTAGGTTTGTATGAAATGTGAATTTGTATGAATCAAAATGGTCAGTTTGTCCCTGGTGAGCAAGCCGAGGGCGACAGTGGCAAGGAAAAACTCCCTGAGATGGTAAGAGGAAGAAACCTTGAGAGGAACCAGACTCAACAGGGAACCCATCCTCATTTGGGTGAAACAAAAAGCAGTAAATGATCTGCATTTATACAGTGTGTAGGGTGGGAGGCAGTTCAGCTATAATAGCTGATGTTAATTGATGTTAATATGGAGTCCAGGTAGTTATTGAAGACCCAGGTAGACTTGTAAGAAGTTCCAGTCATGAACTATCGAACTGTCAAGTCCCCAGAGAAACAGTTGCCAACACCAGTCAAGGCCAGAACCATTTTCTAGGTAGAGAGAATCATTCCCAGACACCAGACGCATCCCAGAGAGACACACGGGGCATCCATGTGACGAGATCTTCAGCCAGAAGCGGGGCACCAGGATGGGTCAGACAGGTCCGGAGGGCAGAGGGAGTCTGGATCACTGGCAGCTCAGGAACGACATGTGTAGCTCGACAGAGAGAGAGAGAAGGGAGGGACAGGAGGAGAGAGGAAAAAGAAAGAGGCGGGGAAAGAGAAGAAGAGGAGAGATGGCAGTTAGGTATGGTCACAGTCACACAATGTATAATGTGAATGTATATTAACTGTAGCGTGCAAGCAGAGACTCCGGCAGGACTAACTATGACAGCATAACTAAAAGGGAGAGCCAGAAGGAAACACAAACATGAGGGCTTCCTGACATGTAAAGCAAACAATCCCCTCACCGTCAGCAAACCTGAGTGATCAATGAGAGTGAGGAAGACAGCATCCAAACATACCAGTTCACCATAATACTCTACGTCCATGAGTCCCCCAGATCTGCTCCTTTACCTATGGCAAATCTATTTATAAAAATGCTCGGCTAAATAAATAGGTTTTTAGCCTGGACTTAAACACTGGGACTGTGTCTGAGTCCCGAACACTATTTGGAAGACTATTCCATAACTTTGGGGCTTTGTAAGAAAAAGCTCTGCCCCCAGCCGTATTTTTCATAATACGCGGTACTGACAAGCAGCCTGCATCCTTTGATCGAAGTAGGCGTGGCGGATCGTAAGACACTAGCAGTTTGCTCAGGTACTGCGGCGCGAGACCATTTAATGCTTTATATGTCAAGAGTAGTATTTTAAAATCAATGCGAAATTTCACAGGGAGCCAATGGAGTGAAGATAAGATAGGGGTGATGTGCTCATATCTTCTGGTTCTGGTGAGGACTCTCGCTGCTGCATTCTGGACTAGCTGAAGCTTATTTATGCATCTAGCTGAACAACCAGACAGTAAGGCATTACAATAGTCCAACCTAGAGGTGATAAAAGCATGAACTAGTTTTTCTGCGTCGTTTAGCGACAATAAATTTCTTATTCTGGCAATATTTCTGAGGTGAAAGAATGCTATCCTGGTAATATTATCTACATGTGCTTCAAATGAAAGGCTGGAATCAATAATCACACCAAGGTCTTTCACTGTTGCATTTGATGGAACAGAAAGGCCATCTAAAGTTACGGTATGATCTAAAATTTTACTCCTAGCTGTATGCGGTCCTATGACTAGAACTTCTGTCTTATCCGGATTTAGCAGAAGGAAGTTAGTTAGCATCCAATTTCTTATGTCCTGCACACATTGCTCAATTTTAGTAAGCTGTTTTTTCTCATCAGGTTTTGCTGAGACATATAACTGTGTATCATCAGCATAACAATGAAAACTAATACCATGCTTACGGATTATGTTGCCCAGAGGAAGCATGTAAAGGGAAAAAAGCAGTGGACCTAAAACTGAACCCTGCGGAACGCCAAACTCCACTAGAGAACATGCAGAATAATCACCATTTAAGTCTACATACTGATAACGATGGGTCAGATAGGATCTGAGCCAGGAGAGGGCTGTACCCTTAATTCCCACTACATTTTCTAATCTGTGAAGAAGAATAGCGTGATCAACAGTGTCAAAAGCTGCACTGAGGTCAAGTAATACAAGCATAGTTACACAACCCTGATCAAAGGCCAATAGAATGTCATTTACTACTTTAACGAGCGCTGTCTCTGTACTGTGATGAGGCCTAAATCCTGACTGATACAGTTCATGTATGCCATTCCTATGTAGATATGAGCATAGCTGCTCCGCTACTATCTTTTCCAGGATCTTAGAGATAAAGGGGAGGTTTGATATTGGTCTGTAACTGGACAGCTGACAGGGGTCGAGGTCAGGTTTCTTAATTATTGGTTTGATAACTGCTAATTTAAAAGATTTTGGAACATATCCAATGCTGAGTGAAGAATTAATTATTCTCAACAGGGGTTCTATTATTGCTGGTACTATCTGTTTAAGAAAATGTGTCGGTACAGGATCTAATATACAGGTTGATGAATTTGAAGAAGAGATGAGTGAAATTAGTTCATTCTCTTCAAGGGGAGTAAAGTATTCTAGGTTCTGGTCTGACATGGCTAGATTAACATCTGCATCAATTACATTGTTCGGTTTCAAAACCTCAATTTTATGCCTAATATTTACAATTTTATTATTAAAAAAGTTCATGAAGTCCTCACTATTGCATGATGTTGTTGTGGAGATTTCTGCAGTGGTCTTATTTCTGGTTAATTTGGCTACAGCATTAAATAAGAATCTAGGATTATTTTTATTTTCTTCTATAAGAGTGGAGAGATATGTTGATCTAGCTACACTAAGAGCTTTTCTATAGTTCAGGATGCTCTCCTTCCATGCTATTTGAAATACTAGTAATTTAGTTTGACGCCATTTACGTTCTAATTTCCAAATGGTCTGTTTTAAAGTGCGCGTGTGATCGTTATACCAGGGAGCAAGTTTTTTATCTCTAATAATTTTTCTTTTGACTGGAGCTACATTATCTAGGGTATAGCGAAATGTCGACTCTAAATATTCAGTCGCCTGATCGAGTTCTGTGGGGTCAGACGGTGATCTAATCGAAGTTGGGAACTCTGGGAGATTACTGATAAAACTCTGTTTGGTAGTTGATGTGAATGTACGTTTCATACGGTAGCGCGGCGCTGTGTGTACATTATTATTGTGACACACTTGCAATGAGACAAGATAGTGTTATACCCCTATATCACCTTTGCGGTTTGACTCTGCGAGGACCGACGTGCGGAAAGATGGAAACCTAATCACAGCGCCAAAACTCGCGGTGAATCATGATGAACCGTACTTACGGCCACCGCGTGAAACTATGTAGGTGAGATAGGGGTATTAGTAGTTAACAGATTATGGGCCAAACTTCGCTGAGTGATGACGGTAGAATAATTAGAAAGGTCTTGACTAAAACTACATGCATGAGGAATCACAAAGGAGTTAAAATTTTTTGCAATGGAAAAGTTCTCTAATTTGTTATTTTTATTAGAAAGTAATGCTGTAATGCAACAATGTAACAATGAGCTGCCAGTGATCCAGACTCCCTCTGCCCTCCGGACCTGTCTGACCCATCCTGGTGCCCCGCTTCTGGCTGAAGATCTCGTCACATGGATGCCCCGTGTGTCTCTCTGGGATGCGTCTGGTGTCTGGGAATGATTCTCTCTACCTAGAAAATGGTTCTGGCCTTGACTGATGTTGGCAACTGTTTCTCTGGGGACTTGACAGTTCGATAGTTCATGACTGGAACTTCTTACAAGTCTACCTGGGTCTTCAATAACTACCTGGACTCCATATTAACATCAATTAACATCAGCTATTATAGCTGAACTGCCTCCCACCCTACACACTGTATAAATGCAGATCATTTACTGCTTTCTGTTTCACCCAAATGAGGATGGGTTCCCTGTTAAGACTGGTTCCTCTCAAGGTTTCTTCCTATTATCATCTCAGGGAGTTTTTCCTTGCCACTGTCGCCCTCGGCTTGCTCACCAGGGACAATCTGACCATTTTGATTCATACAAATTCACATTTCATACAAACTTAAATAATTCTTTTGACTATGTAAAGCTGCTTTGCGGCAATGAAAATTGCTAAAAGCGCTATACAAATAAAATTGAATTGAATTGAATTAACTGATTACAAAATTACTGTGATTGAAAAAAGTAATGTAATAAAGTACTTTAAAAAGTAACGTCTCCCAACACTGATCATAAATTCATTTTTGAACGTTCAGGTCCAAACTGAATTTCGATGCCGTGAAATGCAGATGAACAGAAGTCAAGATGTTATAAAGAGTTCAGATTTAAAGCAGAAACACTGAGCAGATCCACTAAAGCCGCTGCCTTAATAAATGGGGATCGATACTGACAGTGCTTCTAGTGGCCAACATTAGTAAAACAGACATGACCTATGACCATCACAGTTCTAACCACAACAGCGAAGCCACGGAAAAGGAAAAAAAATGACGCAGAATTAAAGATATTAAAGTTTTAACTTATTAAACAGTTATTGAAAGTGTTAACGCATTAAAAGTGTAAAAGGTTTAGAGTCTGAGAGAATGAGAGAGATTAGATAAATAAGAGTGTGTAGGAGGAGTTATGGAATGATAGCAGGTGTGTGTGTGTGTGTGTGTATGCGTGTGTGTGTTTCTGACACTATATGAATTTTTTTCATTTACTAAGTAAACCTGTTAAAAGTGTCATCAAATTAAACCCAGTCAGTTATTTCTAGCATGATTGTGTCTTCTAGCTTTAGTTTCTTGTTCCCTTGCTGACGCTCAGTGTTTATAAAGATGAACATTAAAGACAACACACTGTAATTCAGTCATGAGAGAAGTGAATTTACTTCATCAGTAGTGATTGTTGTGTGACAGAGTTTAATCATTTACATGTGAACAGATTTACTGTATCTACACTCTCAGTGGGAACAAACGTGGAATTTAATTTTTAAAATGTTAATACTTGATTAAGTAATAGATGAAGTTGTGTATTTATTTTAGTTTATTCCCCCTTACAGAGATTAAACCTGTGGTGATTATAAAGCCTGATACACAGGTGTACAGAGGAGAGAGAGTGACTTTCAGGTGTAACATACAGACAGGAGGAGACACTGAGTGGACATATGAGTGGTATAGAGACGGTAAAACATTCTACCCATACAGCACAGCACAGGAGTTTACAGATAATTATTACTCCAGTGGTAAATACACCTGCAGAGGGAGGAGAAGAGACTCTCAGCTCTCACAGATCAGTGATCCTCTTACACTCTCTGTATCAGGTCAGTGTGTGTGTGTGTGTGTGTGTGAGAGAGAGAGAGAGAGTGTGTGTGTGTGTGTGTGTGTGTGTGTGTGTGTGTGTTATTAATTGCTAATGTAAACTTTTTCACTAGTTTTATATTTAGTTTCAGATTATGTGGTAGAAGAAACAAAGTTTAATTACAATGTTTGTCCTGTTTGTTTTTTTTCTAGTCATTTGATTTGTAAAGAATCACTACAAGATATTTTCGGTTCTCATCAGTGTGAGACTTTTCTCCTTAGTTTTTATTAGAATTGTTAGGAAATAACTGATATCAACAAGAACCAATTTCTCGTCATCTATCAGTCAGGAGGATTTTACTGTCAGGTTTATAATTTTTTTTTAAGACTTAAACATTTCACTGCTCTGCTGTTACAGTAAAGACATAAATGATTCACTTCGACCAAGTAGGTATGCAGCATGGTTCAGAATTTGAGATATGATTTATTTAACATAATTAAAAAAAATAAGCTAATTCACAGAAACATCAGACTTTACACTTCAGCTCAGTCATTAATTTCATGATGGAGAAAAACACATTATACTGCATATAAACTGTGTACAGAATAACGTACATCACTGTAACATTTACAATCAACAGTAACTCTGACTCACACACACACATTTTCTCTGCTCTGTGCCCTCTCACTTTTTTCTCTCCTGTCAACACAAACACACACCAATAAATAAAGTTAATAAAGAGTCACAGGTGAAAAGCGTTAGATGTTTCCTGCCCTGTGTTCAGTAGATCAGGAGATTTAGACCTGATGATGTCACAGCTACATGTGGACTACAGGGACTTTGGTGTCTGACTTGGATTGATTCCAGTTTTCTCTGCCACAGTTTTCTCTGAGACTTAAACCAATTTTTCTTTCATGATGTCATTTAAGTCATGAGCAGCGTTCATCTGTTCAACATGTCAGACTTTCAACATCAGTGTTTTAAAGAGTGTCCTACTGAATTTGATTTAAAACATAATTTTAAACTGGAATCATTCTCATTTTATCTCTTTTGTGTTTTAACTAAATTACTATTCTTTACTAGTATGTTTAAGAAAGGTTGAATTTAGGTCTAAATAAGTGAAAACACACAAATCAGGTAAATGTGTAAGTGTTGAGGTCAGGTAGTGATGAGAAGTTTACCTGTGCATTTACATTTTCTGCAGCACATGATCAGACTGTGCACTGTTATTATTATTATTATTATTGTTGTTATTATTATTATTATTATTATTATTAAAAATAATAATAATAATAATATGATGATGATTGTCAAGATCTCCACCATGATTTCTCAGTATAAGAAGACGAGATCTTGAGCCCTGAATAGAGTTTTATTTTATATAAAAACACAGATGTGTAGATTTAACACAATGTTTATAATCATCATGTGTAAAGGAAAACTATCAGTAAACACAGAGAGCTTTACACCTCAGTTTAATCAGGAATATCATTATGATGACATTGTGTTAAATACAGATTGTATAGGAGACGTACGGTGGCCCAGAAGATCAAGACACATCTGTGTGTGTGTGTGTGTGTGTGTGTGTGTGTGTGTGTGTGTGTATAGTTTCTCTTGTGTGTGTGACGCTCTGTTACGTGTGCTCATCATGTACATTTATTTATGTGTTTGTCTGTAAGGTGGCGACACTACACTGATTTATTCACTTTTAGACAAAACAAGTTAAAAAAAATATTATTTTTTAAGTTTCCCAATATGTCTTTTAGTAAAGATTTGCATTTTGTGTTCTATAATTCATAAAATAATTTTCACTTCATACACACATTAAGATTAATTGATATAGAGAGATTAGAAAGTTACATCATCACATAGCAGTTATTGTCTGACTCTCACTTTGATATTATTGATGCTTTACATTTAATATCTCTATAGATTTTCATTCACATCATTTAAATAACTTAAAATTCATAAATGTGACATTAATCCTGAGGTGTTTAGTGTCATGACTGAGAGAGTAATAGTGTTTTACTGTAGAGGTGATTTGTGTAGTAAAGACTACTTCACATTCTGATACTGTATTTAATTTCTAACAGAAAAACCTGAACCTGTGATCACATCAAGTCCTGAAGGAGACGTCCTGACAGGAAACTCAGTGACTCTGACCTGTACACTGAATGTGCAGTCTGCTGGATGGAAGTTTTACTGGATTAAAGACTCCCAATACCTTAAGACTGAGACTGAAACAAACTCCTACACCATCAACCCAGTTAGTGTCTCTGATAGAGGTCGATACAGTTGCTATGCTAGAAGAGAAAACGCAGAGTACTCCACATACCCCAGTGATGAACTCTGGGTAAATGTTATTGGTGAGTAAAAGACTTTCTGTTAAGTGATTCTGCACAGCACTAATAACATAAACACCATGTGATCAGCATCACAATACAGTAACATTTACACAGTTAGACACAGAGAAGTGTTTCCTGTAGATGATTGTATTAAAGTTAAAGAGAGACAGTGTGAGCACGGCTGAGCAGGGCCGGTGTGAGCTGAGCTGGAGATTAAGTGGAACAACACTAGTTTAGATTTAGTGGAAAATGTCACAAAAACCTGTAAAACTCTTTTAATAAGCTGCTGAGAGGCTGTTTAATGGTCTTCATAAAGTTACTGCTTCAGAAACATCACCATGCTCGAGTGGAGAGTCTGAGTGTGAATGAGTGAAGAGGACGAGGGGCGAGATTTTATACTGAACACCTAAGTGTAAGAGACTGTAGAGTCTGAGAGAATGAGAGAGATTAGAGTGTGTGTGAAGAGTTATTGAATAATAACAGGTGCATGTGTGTTTGTGTTCCTACATATGCATATAGACACTTAGTTATAGTTATTAGCCATACACTATACTTATTAAAAAAAATAAGATGTACATTATGCAAAAATAGTAAAATATTTCACCAGATTTATATCGGAATAATAATCAGAGTGTTAAGAGCAACTCTCAGGAAGCATATGCAAGTTAGCAATGTTGTTTTTTTTATGTCAGATTAAACCTGATTTCTGACAGAGAGATTAGAGAGTCAGTGTCTATAGGGAGACAGTGGGTTGGTGTAGTGGATAGCACTGTCGCCTTGTTCCTGGTCCGGGTTTGATTCCTGGCCAGGCTCAATTCCTGTCTTTGTGTGCATGGAGTTTGCATGTTCTCGCTGTGGTTGGTGGGTTTCCTCCGGGTACTCCGGTTTCCTCCCACAATCCAATACCCCCGGTTGCCAACTCCCTGGAATGAGGAGGCTGGATGTTATGATATTGAATATTTGTTTTCTTTACTTTGCTTGTGTCTCTGCTGCTGGTGGGATGGGGACGTGTCTTCTCTTAATGTTTCAGGTCCTGCCCACTTCAGTGTGTCACTTCCTGAAACCGATTGGTTGACAATTGGTTAAACAGAAGACCCAGAGGTCACTTAATCCCCTTCAGTCTACAGTCCTGAAGACCATGTGTTTGCTTAGTGCTTATTCTATGATTGTTATGAAAATTATACCATGTTTGACCCCTTGCTATGTATGTTTTCTGACTATGCTTTCATTTCCCCTTTTAGATGATTGCTTGGTATTTAATAGACTTTCCCGTGTATGACCATTTGCTTGTTTTGTATTCGCCCTTCTTTGGTTTTGATTGCTTTGTTTTATAAATACATTTTGTATTTATTTGTATATAATTCTGTATTTAGTGGCTTAGTAGGACGTCAACACCATTTTCTTTATAGTTTGTTAATTCTGTTTTTTTGGGTAGTAGGGGAGTAAGGGTAGTATGTTGTAGTCCAGTTTCATTTCTTTTGGTGCAGCTTAGGTATTTCACTTCGGGACTAGCTAGAGGGACTTTTGTTTGTTATTTTGGCCTTGACGGCTTTTGAAAGTTACAAGCACATTTTTTGGGATTTGTTAATACACACGCATAGATCCCATAGCTCGCGCTACAGTTAAAACAACTAGACTTACAGTTACAGTAAGTTAATATCAGTATAAAGCTCAGCAGCTACAGTTCCAAACCTTGGAGCTGAAAACTAAAAGGAGATACGACTGAAAGAGCTGGAGTTGACCTCTAAGTTTAGGCCTGCTTCTAGTGCACCTGTGTCTCCTGTACCTGTTCACGTCTGTGCCTGCACCCTGTGCTCGTATCTAAGTTATCGCCTGTGCTAGGACTCGCCCTGGATGTGAGTTCCTCTGGCTTTGAAGTTACTAAGCACAGTTGCTTTGGTGCCTATGTTTAGGGAAAGTGAAGTGACACTTATTTCCCTGTGTTTGAGCGCATCGCTGCCACTCTGCAGTGGCCTAGAAGTGTTTGGTCCTTATTGGTACAGTTCACTTTTATTAATAAAGCTCAGGAAGTGTGTTCTGCCTTAACACTAGAAGTGTGGATTATGAGACTGTTAAATCAGCTGTGTTATGGTTATATAAACTGATCAGCTAAAAGGACTGGTATTGTTAGAAGAGTTTTTATTTAGAGTTTTTAAGATTTTATTACAGACAAAATTGTGTGTGTTTTATTTTTTTTCATATGAACAGAAAGTCACGTCTCGTTGATGATGCTGTTTTGGCTGATGAGCTCGTGCTCACGCACAAAACTCTTTTCACCTCTGCACCGTGATATTTCTAAACGTAGCTCCAGGGTTTCCATAAGTGCGTCTAGGGATGGTAATGAGCCTCACGAATGCTTCTATTGTCACGAACCTGGACATTTTATCGCTACCTGTCCCAAATTAACGCTTAAGAACCAGCGGAAAGTACAGAACTCTGAGTCTAAGCCACTGCGTACCCTGAGAGATACCGAAGTCATTTATATTGGAAGGTGTCTCACCTTTATCTGACCAGTCTAGTTGTGGTGCAGATGTTTTAGTTTAGGTTATTGAACTTTGTGTGGTGAAAGCTCCATTACATACAATTTATCTTCGCTGTGATATAGTGTCTGGCTTTGTTCAGGTTGCAGTCCGTCCTCAGTTGCCAGTTAAAGGAGTTTCACTTACTGTATTTTGGGTAATGATTTAGCTGGTGATAAGGTTTTTCACTTGCCTGTTGTAACTGACGTTCCTGAGATGAATGAAAGTGACGTCACATGAGTTTCCATCTGTTTTTAGTTTTTACCTGTGTGGTGACACGCTCAGGATTGTAAAATGAAGAATGCTGACGATCTTTCAGATTCGTTTACGTGTAGTGACAATCCAGTGTTTGAAGATGAGAATTTGTCCCCCAGTGTGTTACAGTATTAAATCTGTTAAAAGGTTACTGGCAAGTTCCTCTCACACCACGTGCATCTGGAATCTCTGCCTTCATTATCCGGGACAGTTTCCATCAGTATACCGTGATGGCATTAGCCAATAGAAATGCACCTGACACATTTCAGCGTCTGATGACGCAGGTTCTTGGTGATGTGGTAGTATTTTCTGATACTTTGCATGCACATGTTCGTACTGTGTATTTTCTCGCCTTCAGAAAGCTTCTTTAACATTAAACTTAGCAAAATGTGAATTTGGTCATGCCACCATTGTGTACCTTGTGATAAAAAGGTAGGACAAGGTACAGTTCGCCCACTAGGTGTCAAATTTAAGGCAACTGTTACACGAAACAAAAAGAGAGCTTGGACGCTTTCTCGGCATGGCAGGCTATTACAGAAGCTTTTGAAAATTTTCTCTGATGTTATTTTGCGAGCAATGTCTCATGCGATGGTGTTTAATCGTGCAAGGTTTTAACATGAACATTAGGTATAAGAAAGGGTCTGAAAATGTCATGGCTGACTCATTATTTCAGTGCCATGATGATTATAGTTGTGAACAGGAAGTTTGCTATTAAAGGAGGTGGTGTTACGATATTGGATATATATTTGTATTCTCTGCTTTGTTTGTGTCTCTGCTAGTGGTGGGGTGGGGGTGTTTTTTCTCTTAATGTTTCAGGTCCCGCCCACTTCCGTGTGACACTTGGAAATTGATTGGTTGCTCACCTGCTCTACCGTTGTTGATCCCACCTACTGCGGGTTTTTATGTGTTCATTCTCAAAAAATAACCTCATGTTTTCACCGGGTTTAACTTGAACGCCCCTCATATATGGCAGAAGGGTAAAGAGTGTGTGAGGTGGGTGTGAGGTGTGTGTGTGTGAGGTGTGTTCATGTGGTGATGGTCTTGGAGACCGTGATGTCACTGATGTCATGTTCTCCTCCAAGTTAGTGAATCACTGTTAGTTACAGTCTCCCTGAACATGTGACAGTCAGTGTGATCTAAACAGTCCTGATGTACAGAGACGCTCCTGCTGGGAAGTTTGGAGAACCTGACTAGAGGTGTGTGTGCTGGAATTAACATAACAGAGATGTGGTGTGAGTAGTGGAGATGAGGACGGGGCTTTATCTGGTACAGGCCGGGAATGTTTGTGTAAATAAGATCCAGTGTGTTTTCTCCTCTCACTGCTAAGTCCACATGATGATGGAGTTTAGGAAACACTGATCTGAGATCTGCATGGTTCACTGGCAACAATAACCCGTCCATGTGGGTGTGTTGTGTGGTTTTACTTTTAGCACCATACAGGTCAAATAGCTTCTCCTTGGCTTAGCTCTTCTTGTAGTGCTTAGTCTTAAAGGGGTCATACAGGCCTACATGCACTTTTTTAAGCTGTTTGGACTGAACTGTGTGTTAGGAGAGTGCGTACACAACCACTCTACGATGATAAAGAGCCGCCCAGTGGTTTTCTTTTCATTTATTACAATAACATGCCCCTTCTGAAATCAGGCTAATCGCAAATGCCTGTCACTGTGACGCCACACCACAAGAGGCCGCTCCTACACTAGTTGATTGACACTGGTGTTTTAGCAAAGACCCGCCCCGAGTGAAAAGAAGCTGTCGGCCATTGTTTTTCGCCGCTGGAGCAAAATGGCGCCTAAGCGAGTGTGGTTATACAGTTGTTGGGTGTAATAGCGAACACAGCCGTCGTCATGCACTACCGACATCTGAGCCGCTGAGGACGCAGTGGCTGAATTTTGTTTTTGAAGCTAACGTCCCCGGCGATCTACCTAAAAGCGTTCATGTTTGCACTAATCATTTTTCACCAGACTGCTTTAAAAACAGGCAGGTTAAAAAGCAGGTTTTGCTAGGAAGCTGCTCCTAAAAAATGAATTAATTAAAGTATATTACAAACTTTTCATTAGGACCCTAAAGAATCATATTAACATTTAAAAAATGGGGCTGGATGACCTCTTTAAACACTGTTTACACTGTGACTTCATTATGTAGTGCTGTAACAGTAAGCGTACGACACACACACACACACACACACACACACACACACCCCTCGTTCATCTGATGACGTAGCACTAAACACATCCACTATGGCAGTGACTCAGTAAGTTGTGTCACAGGTGTGTCTCTACACTGTATTCTCTCTAGAGACAGAGACACTGCTGAGACACTCTCGTCCTCCAGCTGCACACAGAGACACTGCAAAGTCTTTAGGAAAAATATGTTTCTGAGTTGGAATTAATAAATTATGAAAAATACTCAGTTCAATTATTTAGAAGCCACTGTACTGTACTGAAAAAGAGGAACAATATCAACATTACAAAAAAATATATAAAGTTTCTTTATTTAAAAAAAAAAAGTTTTAGTTTTATAATGACGTGTTTGCTGTTAAACGATGCTTTTGTTGTGTCTTTTTCAGTGAAATTAAATGGGATTCATTGTACAATGATCAACAACTGCACATCAATCTGTTACAATAATCAGTTTAATAGCAACACGGTCGGGTTAATAATAAGAGAAAGACTGATTTACTGATTAAATTAGTGTACGAGAGCAAACACACTGTAGTTTAGACAAAGATAGTGTAGAAGATGTGAATTGTCAGTACAGTAAGATGATTATTTAGTGTCGAGTCTGTATTTAAAATTGTGATCTACATTTACTTCATCAGTAGTGATTGTAGTGTGACAGAGTTTAATCATTTACATGTGAACAGATTTACTGTATCTACACTCTCAGTGGGAACAAACGTGGAATTTAATTTTTAAAATGTTAATACTTGATTAAGTAATAGATGAAGTTGTGTATTTATTTTAGTTTATTCCCTCCTACAGAGATTAAACCTGTGGTGATTATAAAGCCTGATACACAGGTGTACAGAGGAGAGACAGTGACTTTCAGGTGTGACATGAAGACAGGAGGAGACACTGAGTGGACATATGAGTGGTATAGAGACTGTTACCCATTCTACCCATACAGCACAGCACAGGAGTTTACAGACACAGCTTATTATTACTCCAGTGTTAAATACACCTGCAGAGGGACGAGGAGAAGAGACTCTCAGCTCTCACAGATCAGTGATCCTGTTACACTCTCTGTATCAGGTCAGTGTGTGTGTGTGTGTGTGTGTGTGTGTTATTACTTGTTAATGTAAACTTTTTCACTAGTTTTATATTTAGTTTCAGATTTTATGGTAGAAGAAACAAAGTCTAATTACAATGTTTGTCCTGTTTGTTTTTTTACTAGTCATTTAATTTGTAAAGAATCAGTACAAGATATTTTCGGTTCTCATCAGTGTGAGACTTTTCTCCTTAGTTTTTATTAGAATTGTTAGGAAATAACTGATATCAACAAGAACCAATTTCTCATCATCTATCAGTCAGGAGGATTTTACTGTCATGTTTATAATTTTTAAAAGAAATTTCATGATGGAGAAAACACATTATACTGCATATAAACTGTGTACAGAATAACTTACATCACTGTAACATTTACAATCAACAGTAACTCTGACTCTCACACATTTTCTCTGCTCTGTGCCCTCTCACTTTTTTCTCTCCTGTCAACACAAACACACACCAATAAATAAAGTTAATAAAGAGTCACAGGTGAAAAGCGTTAGATGTTTCCTGCCCTGTGTTCAGTAGATCAGGAGATTTAGACCTGATGATGTCACAGCTACATGTGGACTACAGGGACTTTGGTGTCTGACTTGGATTGATTCCAGTTTTCTCTGCCACAGTTTTCTCTGAGACTTAAACCAATTTTTCTTTCATGATGTCATTTAAGTCATGAGCAGCGTTCATCTGTTCAACATGTCAGACTTTCAACATCAGTGTTTTAAAGAGTGACCTACTGAATTTGATTTAAAACATAATTTTAAACTGGAATCATTCTCATTTTATTTTTTTTGTGTTTTAACTAAATTACTATTCTTTACTAGTATGTTTAAGAAAGGTTGAATTTAGGTCTAAATAAGTGAAAACACACAAATCAGGTAAATGTGTAAGTGTTGAGGTCAGGTAGTGATGAGAAGTTTACCTGTGCATTTACATTTTCTGCAGCACATGATCAGACTGTGCACTGTTATTATTATTATTATTGTTGTTATTATTATTATTATTATTATTATTATTAAAAATAATAATAATAATAATAATATGATGATGATCTCCACCATGATTTCTCAGTATAAGAAGACGAGATCTTGAGCCCTGAATAGAGTTTTATTTTATATAAAAACACAGATGTGTAGATTTAACACAATGTTTATAATCATCATGTGTAAAGGAAAACTATCAGTAAACACAGAGAGCTTTACACCTCAGTTTAATCAGGAATTTCATTATGATGACATTGTGTTAAATACAGATTGTATAGGAGACGTACGGTGGCCCAGAAGATCAAGACACATCTGTGTGTGTGTGTGTGTGTGTGTGTGTGTGTGTGTGTGTGTGTGTGTGTGTGTGTGTGTGTATAGTTTCTCTTGTGTGTGTGACGCTCTGTTACGTGTGCTCATCATGTACATTTATTTATGTGTTTGTCTGTAAGGTGGCGACACTACACTGATTTATTCACTTTTAGACAAAACAAGTTTAAAAAAAATATTATTTTTTAAGTTTCCCAATATGTCTTTTAGTAAAGATTTGCATTTTGTGTTCTATAATTCATAAAATAATTTTTGCTTCATACACACATTAAGATAAATTGATATAGAGAGATTAGAAAGTTACATCATCACATAGCAGTTATTGTCTGACTTTTACATTGATATTATTGATGCTTTACATTTAATATCTCTATAGATTTTCATTATTTAAATAACTTAAAATTCATAAACAATGTGAGATTAGTCCTGAGGTGTTTAGTGTCGTCACTGAGAGAGTAATAGTGTTTTACTGTAGAGGTGATTTGTGTAGTAAAGACTACTTCACATTCTGATACTGTATTTAATCTCTAACAGAAAAACCTAAACCTGATCTCACATCAAACCTTAAAGGAGCTGCACTGACAGGAAACTCAGTGACTCTGACCTGTACACTGAATGTGCAGTCTGCTGGATGGAGGTTTTACTGGATCACACCCACACAGAGTAACGAGACTGAGACTAAAACATTTCATTACTTTATCAGATCAGTTAGAGTCTCTGATGGAGGTCAGTACAGGTGCAGAGCTGGAAGAGGAAACCCAGTCTACTACACAAACGACAGTGATGCACTCTGGGTAAATGTTACTGGTGAGTACGTGACTGCACTGGACAAAACAGTTTGGTAGTAACACACTGTAAGTTGTATTTAGACAGTTAGAGAGACTGAAGCACTGAGTAGAAAAAAAATATTGTTTAACATTGGGGTCGGTCTCCCACCTTCTACAATATAATTAATTACTAGAATGCAGTATCATCTATAATTGGTTAAAACCTACATGTAAACGTGATCCAATTCTTCAACCAAGGTCTTTCTTGGAAACTTAAGTCACCAAATGTTACCCCCAATACCCCCTATCCCCACCCACCTGGGCCAAACATGCAGGAAAATATATTTATTTATTCCACCAATAGAGAAACAAACATATCAAGTGTTTACATGGCTAATATTTATCTATTAAACAGATAGTTCAATAGATAAATAGTCAGTATTTGGTGTGAATGATTTGAGGACGCTTTATTCTCAGGTACAATTTGTGTAGTTTAATAAGGAAATGAGTGACTAAGTTTTACTGATCATCCCGCAGAACTGTTGCTCCTGCTTGTTTTTTCAGGCAAAACCCAGAAGCTTATTTAGTTTTTTGTCTAATAGCAGTCACGTATATAGTATCTAGTACTTATATAGTATCCTGCTTAATTTTCTATCATACAAATATTTTTCTGTAACTTTTAATTTTGTGGTGGAATACTGAGGTTTTTTTATACTGACTTAATAATAATAAAGATAATAAATATATATATATATATATATATATATATATATATATATATATATATATATAAAATTAAGGTCATAAAATAATAATAAAAAAAACTATTACAGTTTGTACTAAAAACACAGGGTGCCTTAGACTTTTGCACAGTACTGTACATGATGCCTTTTATTCCGATCAGCTTTTACTAGCAGTATTTATAAAATATTAGCCTCCATGTAAACATGTCTATAGGAATGTAAGATTGTGCGTGCATGTAGACCGTGCAATGAAAAGTAAGTTTTTTGTTATTTAGCCTTGGTGCTAATTGAAATCACTTAATTATTGTTATTGTTTGTATCTTTTATGCTCTATATACAGTTTAATCTATTATTGTTCTTAGTTTCATTAACATTTTATTTTACTTTTAAATTTAAATAAATAGTAATATAATATACTAAACAAAAATATAAACGCAACACTTTTGTTTTTGCTCCTATTTTTAATGAGATGAACTCAAAGATCTGAAACGTTTTCTACATAAACAAAATAACCATATCTCTCAAATATTGTTCACAAATCTGTCAAAATCCGTTGCGATGAAGAACTGGAGTCAAGTCGAGACCCCAATGAGGACGACGAGCATGCAGATAAGCTTCCCTGAGACTGTTTCTGACAGTTTGTGCAGAAATTCTTTAGTTATGCACTCTGATTGTTTCAGCAGCTGTCCGAGTGACTGGTCTCAGACGATCATGGAGGTGAACATGCTGAATGTGGAGGACCTGGGCTGGTGTGGTTACACGTCGGTTGCGGTTGTGAGGCTGGTTGGATGTACTGCCAAATCCTCTAAAACACCTTTGGAGACGGCTTATGGTAGAGAAATGAACATTCAATTCACGAGCAACAGCTCTGGTGGACATTCCTGCTGTCAGCATGCCAATTGCACGCTCCCTCAAAACTTGCGACATCTGTGGCATTGTGCTGTGTGATTCAACTGAACCTTTCAAAGTGGCCTTTTACAGGTGGCCAGTCTAAGGCACACCTGTGCAATAATCATGCTGTCTAATCAGCATCTTGATATGGCACACCTGTGAGGTGGGATGGATTATCTCGGCAAAGGAGAAGTGCTCACTATCACAGATTTTGACAGATTTGTGAACCATATTTGAAAGATATGGTTATTTTGTGTATGTAGAAAATGTTTCAGATCTTTGAGTTCATCTCATAAAAAATGGAAGCAAAAACAAAAGTGTTGCGTTTATATTTTTGTTCAGTATATTAACACGGATCTAAATATAATAATTTTAATATAATTATTACCAGATAAATCTCCTCCAGTGTCTCTGATCATCAGTCCCAGCAGAACTCAACACTTTACTGCTGACTCTCTCTCACTGAGCTGTGAGGACCAGAGAGACTCTACTGGATGGACAGTGAGACGATACACACACAGTGAGAGGATACTCACACAGTTAGATTGTTCATCAGTTTCAGGATCTACATGTAACATCAGCTCCCTCTCTACATCACACACTGGAGTTTACTGGTGTCAGTCTGAATCTGGAGGACGCAGTCATTCTCTCAACATCACAGTGCACAGTGAGTCTTTTATCATTATCACTTCTCATCAGTAGTAGTTTAATACACTCTAAAAAACGCTGGGTTGTTTTTTCTACCCAAGCGCTGGGTTGCCTCTGTTGGGTCATTTTTCTGGGTTATTTACAGAGAGTTGGGTAGTTTTTGTGTAACCCAGCTGCTGGGTTGAAGTTTGGTGGCCCCTCCCCCAAAGGTCACCGGTGGATTCAGCGGCTGTCAATCAGAGCTTCGTGTCTCTCTTGAGCTCCCACACCGCTGATGACGGTTCATTTAAGGGAAAATGACGTTAAATGCAAGGTCTGTATACACATGTTCACTCACCTAAGTCACATATGACTGAAAATTATTACTATATGTGAGATTTATTACTGTTACCGTGTTAAGGTTACACTTAAACTTTCAGGCTGGTCTGAGGTAAGATAATTTAGCTGACAATAGCTGCTATAGTTAGCCAAAGAACCCCACCTGTGTATGAAGGAAACGGATAAGATGTCTGAGCTTTTTAGCTTTCTCTGTAGAATGTTTGCAGGGTGACGAAACTGTAACTGTAGTATTAGCATGACGCTAGCATTTAGTTAGGTTGCTAGCGTTAGCAACCACATTAACATTAGAACTTTATTAATCTCACTGTTTGAGACAATAAAATGCTGGGGTGTTACAAAACACTGACCCTCTCACAAATATACACACCTGCTAACCTCCTGTTTTTCACTAACTAGTAATTTACTCCGCGGTCAAAAGTCACCCGCGTTTCTCCCGAATTATAACAATATTTTACACCTTTCCCCCTTTGGCAAGTAGTATGCAAATATGACTGCTGCATGTAAGCTAACCAGGTAGCCCTCTTTAACCAAAGTTGCTTGTGACTCAGACTAAATTAACTATCAGTCAGCTGTACAGATAACTACTAGATGGAAGTATTAATATTTGGGTGATTGTAATGTGCCAGTATGACCCCAGATATGACAATGCATTTCCTCGGTAATTAGCTTGAAATCAACGCAGACTACAAGACCAACTAGTCTGATAAAGCTCATATATATATATATATATATATATATATATATATATATATATATATGAGCTTTATCCCAAAAGCCATGCTTATTTTGCTTATTTTATTTTTGGTAGTAGCTGTCTCCATGTTTTTGTTTCAGGTTACCTATACCCTAGCTTTGTCATTTTTTTATTTAGTATAAATCCTATTACACATTAAATTGATAGTCTTATTCAGTTTAATCTTTGTTATTCAACAAATTTTTAACTTTCTTTCATTTCTTTCTAAGGTTGGCATCAACATGGTGGAATACCTCCAGCAGGCTGAAGTGTCAAGGCCGTACCCCTACTGTACATCCTGACGTTGGGAGATGATGACCAGCGCTGCTCTCAGGCATTCGTCATTCCGGTGGGACAGGCTCTGGAGCAATGCACACTACTTGGGGCGGTTGATGTGTGCTTCAAGGCTTTTTATATTTTTGACATTAACTATTTAAAGTAGTGTGCACCTGTATAGGACTTTTTGTAATGTTGCTATGAAATAGCAAGGCCTACTTGAAAAGTCATAGACAGTGTTTGTATGTTAAAACGGAACCAGGGCTGGATAGTTTTGTTCTGCAGAAAAGATATCTAATGTCACAGAGAGATCCTGCTCTGTAGAAGCTGCCTCAGCCTATTTGTGTTATTACTCCATTCTGCCCTTATGAGTAATAGTATGGTAATGATGTCGCTGTTGATTATCTGTCCTTGTGCTTTTGAAAAATAAACGTTTTTTTCTATGAACATTTAATAGGATGTTGTTTATTACATATATGTATGGTTTGCAAAACTTTTAAGGTTTTTTGTTAATAAACCAGTATATCAAAGTAATTTAACTGTTTAATAGACGTGGGTGGTTTTTTTTTTTTTTTTTTTTACAGATTTACTGTAAAACATGAAAATAATAATAACCTATTTGTGAGGTAGAATTAACTCAACATTCCAGTTAAAATGAACCAACATCTGGGTAGAACATTTAACCAATTTATGTGGTAGAATTAACCCAGCATTATAGTTAAATATGACCCAGCATTTGGGTTGAATATTTAACCCATTTTGCTGGGTTAAAAAAATAACTCATTTTGCTGGGTTAAATTAACCCAGCATTTAGTTAGTCCAATAGTTACCCAGCAGCTGGGTTAAAAACAACCCAGATTGGGTTGTTTTTAACCCAGCATTTTTTAGGGTGTACAATTAAGCCGTTTAATACAAAATAATTAAATGAGCAATTACATTAGTCTTTTCAGCTCCTGTAGCCCTCAGTGCATAATTAAAACTGTTCTTCCATAATCTCAGAAAATAGCTTTAAAATATAAACTACATTTATTATTTGTATTCTTTAAATGGCAAAAAAGAATATTAGTGAATGTTGGTGAAGGGAAGTTAGAGTCTGTGAATTATACAATGGGTTGGTTGAATGGTGGAAACGTTGTAAAGAAGTCTGATTATTACTCCAGTGTACTAAGAAAGCTTTCTACATGATGGTATCTAAGTACTAGTGGGAAAAGTGCATTAGTGTAGCAGATTATTATGAAGAGAAATAAACGTAGTTGTTACTCTTGTGCTTATTCTGCACTAAGTCCATTTCATTCACTGTTTGAACATTGTACATTAATACTGAAGACATCCAAACTGAGAGCACATGTATGGAATTATGTAATAAGCAGAAAAAAGTGTTAAACAACCCAGAATATGGTTTTCAGTTCACAGGTGTGCCTTGTCAAGAGTGTGACATTTCTTGTCTTCTGAATGTGCTTTGAATAATTAGTTTTATTCTGCAGAGGAGAGGATAAGTACAGAGTCAATAGCCCATTAAGACAACAACAACAACTGGCATCAGTTATTTAATGAATCAAAAATATGCAACGTATTCTGGGCAATTAAAAAAAAAATAGTTGACTGCATAATTCCATATTTTTTCTGTCATCATTTCAATGTCTTCAGTATTAATATGCAGTGGTAAAGTTACAGACATACCTCAAAGGCAGTGTTACCAAATAAAAATGAAAGCTGATGTAAATCCTGCTCTTCGTTATTAGCGTTTTACAGTGCCTTGTCCCCACTGTCCTAAGATAGAGAACGATTACAAGGTAGCTTTTAACTTCAGCAGTGTGTGTGTGTGTGTCCTTTATTAGTGTTTAGTGTTTCAGTATTTTCTTCATATTTATTTCCTCGGTTTCTATATCATTGACTTTCGATAAAATATATATAACGTTTTGTTTCTAAGTACTGACTGCTTTACTTTACTATTGTTGTAAATGACTATTTGCCTGGCTGATGACAACTTATTTTCCTTTTGTCTCTCATCACAACAATTGAATGAATGTTTCCTATTTTACTTTATACTCAACTGTTTCTTATTTCACATTTCCAAATTTGACTGTAATTTAATTTGTTTAAATAGTAATAGCTTTGTTGTCTCTTCACAATCGGGCCATGTAAAAACTACCAATGATACAGAAACTATGGAACTTATCACCCGATGTGCTCAACAGCATGAAACAAACATAAACAAACAAACAATAAATAAATAATCCCTGCTTACATTAGTAAACAGCAATGTTACTTTATCTAGCTCCATAAATGGAAAACAGTAAGTTTGTGTGGACTTTGATTGTGAACTAAAACAAGCCAGTAAACTGTGTAAATTAATACAAGCAGTAATACTGTATGTAGCTCTGGCCAACATATACAATAGGTACATGGAGATTATTATTAGGAAACAACAAACAGGCAACAAACATTAAACCTCTGCACACGTGTCTCATATTAATCCAGACAATTTATTTAGCTTAGCATTATATATAGATCAAATATCATTATTTTGGACTTCATTGTCCCATCTTCCAAAATTTTTGTTGAAAAATATTGCTGGTTGTTAATACAATAATGTCATATAGAACAGATCAATAAAATCCTGTATGTAAGAATTGTGTTTTTTATTTGAGACACTTTGTGTCTTCAGTCTTGTCTTTCTCTTTCCTACAGATGGTGATGTGATCCTGGAGAGTCCTGTCCATCCTGTAACTGAGGGAAATCCTCTGACTTTACACTGTTTATATCGCAACACAAAGATCTCAGACTCTGGTGCTGATTTCTATAAAGATGATTCAGTTCTCCAGAAGCAGACTACAGGAGAGATGACCATCAGTAGAGTCTCAATGTCAGATGAAGGTTTCTACCACTGTACACACCCAGAGAGAGGAGAGTCACTGAAAAGCTGGGTTTCAGTCGGAGTGAGGAAACCAGGTGAGGAAACCACGTCTTCTTACTTGAATTAGATTTGTAACAATAATCTTTCAGTTTTCAGTGATTTAATGAGATTCAATGTGTTCCCTTTTCCCCCTAGTTTCAGCTTCACGATCCACTGGTGTAATTATAGGACTGAGTTTGTTCTTAATGTTTGTCATCTTAATGATCTTACTGATACTGCTGCTTCGCTACAAGAGGAAAAAAGGTCTGATGATCAGCTCTTTCTGACCAGAGAACAATAATTCCCTCATAGACAGATGTCATTTGTTATTTCATATAATACTTTGTTTATTTGGCAATGTTTTAACTTTTATTATATAACTATCACTGTTTTACTCTGTTTAGAAGGTGCAGAATGTCAGACTCCTTCTACTATAAATCATGACACCAGTCTGGCTGCAGGTCAGTCTGTATTAACTATAAACACACCAGGTTTGTTTTGGGGCACTAATCATCTCTCTAATGTGTCTTTTTTTTTTTCTTTTTAAAAGATGGTGATAATGTCTACGAAAATACTCACATTAGGACCACAGGTATAGTCTATAGTCATTTTTATGGCTAAATATGAGATAACATTTACAACATAACATTACAAGCGCTTTGTATCGATTTTGTTCTAGGTGATTCTGTAGCTGGAACCAGTAATCTGATCTACTCACAGGTTGGCACTGGAGAAAAGAAACAGGATGGTAAGACTGTTGCATAAAAAGAAAAGTAAAATCTTTTTTTTTTTAATTGTTTTGGGTTTTGATTTAAATGAATTTCAGCATGACATAATGCAATGTAAAAGACAATGTGATATAACACCAAACTGATATGAACACTTCAGGAACACTGTGAAGGTCACACTATACAGGTGCACAGGGGGAACAAAACAAAAAGACAAACAACAAAAACAACAACAAAGTAGTAGTATTATACAGTTTTTCATTATAAACATTATAGACAAACAAGGTTTTCTGAGTTTACTCTGATCATAATTCTGCATGAAGTGCGACTGGCTGTGAGGTTTTTTCAAACTGTGTGTCATAATAATGCCTGATTTGTTTAATAACTATAAATATTCCTTTATAAGCAACAAAATAAAAATCATAAATGACAGGTTCACCAGCAGCCCAGCAGAGATACAGTGTCCTTTGTATATCTAATGATCTATAAGAAGTTAGGAGCGGTGGCCAGTATTTAAAGTAAAGGGGAAAGAAGCATCATATGTCTCATGTTCATAAATAAGTGTCAAAACGAGACTGAGGTTTTCCTGTTTCTTACTACATCACAGAATTGACCAGTAAAAGTCTAAATATGGGATTTCTCTGTTTTTACAAAGCCTTCTTTATAAACAAGCTCACACTGGCCATATCTCAGCAACCGGACATGATTCAGTATTTAACTTGGTAGCAAAGTGGAGCTTATTAAACCAGGAATATGCATAAGACAAATCACCCAAAATGTGATTTAATACCTTATTAGTTAAATATGTAAGTTAAATATGCAAGGTAAAGTCTCTGGCTTGGAAATAATAAAAAATAATCATCTTGCATCTTTTTCAAGTTATTTAAGAGTTTTACTTAAAATAGTTATTATACCTGGGCGGCACGGTGGTGTAGTACTGGAGTTAGCACTGTCGCCTTGCACCTCCAGGGTCCGGATCCGATTCCCGGCCAGGCTTGATTCCCGTCTCTGTGTGCATGGAGTTTGCATGTTCTCCCCGTGCTTGGTGGGTTTCCTCCGGGTACTCCGGTTTTCTCCTACAATCCAAAGATATGCAGGTTAGGTTAATTGATGTTCCCAAATTGCCCATAGTGTGAGTGTGTGTGTGTGCCCTGCGATGGATTGGCACCTTGTCCAGGGTGTACCCCGCCTCATGCCCTAAGCCTCCTGGGATAGGCTCCAGGCCCCCGCGACGCTAAATACAGAATAAAGCGATATAGAAGATAAGTGAATGAGTGAGAAACTATACCTACAGTATAGTAGCTATTGTTATTAAGACAAGATAGACTGAGGTAATAGGTAGTTTCATCTGCTGTGTTATTTAAATGGCCGTCACTCAAGGTAGACGTTTCTTGGCCATATTTATAAAAAAAAATAAAAAAAAAAAAAAGGGAGATTCTCTAGCAGACTCTACAAAATACCTAACATTTGATGTTAAGATTTAGCTTTTTTTATTTATTAAACTACATGTTTCCTGGTTATAAATAGTTGATTAATTAACCTTAAATAAAGTGTTTTTAAAGTGTTTGTAACAGCAACAGCAGCAATTTGTGGATGAAATGTAGATCAGAAGTATTAGTGTGTTACTTCACAATACTCACTAAATTAATAAAAAGATTTTTTATGAAATCATCTACTGTATTTAGGTCATGTGTATGAATTGGACAATACTGAACATTAACCAGCTTAACAATATTATGTAATTCATTACAGATGATGTAATCTATAAAGAGTAAAACCCAGAAAGTACTGTATACCTCGCTCAGAACCTCATTCACACACCTGCCATGTTTCAGTAACATCGCATACAGTGGATAGACAGCTTGAAAACCAATACAGAGCGCTTACATCAGTGATTCATAAGGAAGTGCAGGGGAGAGAAGCTAGTGGACAACATCACGCACATACAGCATAATACATTTTAAAAGTTTGTGAGTGATCACACATTAAGAATGGGGAAATGCTTTGTCTTTATTCATCATAGACACTGCCACTGAACCGAGTGATGTGACTTATGCTGATATTGAACTGAAAATCCAAAAGAAGGCAAAGAAAAAACAAGGTGGGATGAAATTCTTTTAACTTACAGTATGTAGTGCTAAATGTCCATTGTTTTAGATTTCATGCAACTCTTTAAACCCTTTGCTTATTTGCCAAAAATTGAACTTAAAGCAAAGTATTCAGTAACTGCTATGAATCTATGGACTTTAGTTATGAAAGTTTAATGTGTTAATAGAATGGTGTGTTTCATCTTAATAAATGCTAACTGAATGATTGTTGCCCACTAGGAAAGAGCAGTGAGAGAGATGACACTGTGTATTCAGAACTGAAGCAGAACACAGATAAAGGTAAGATAAGCTAATGAGCAGCCAGACAACAGTACTGTTTATAGAAACAAATATATTTACACTATATTTACAGGGCAATACATTTAGTGACATGGCAGATGCTCTTCTAGAGACTAAGAAATGTACATGTTCAGTTGGCCTTGATGTCCTATATTTTAACTTGCAGCAAATGCTTTTTAATTATATAACATAAAAGGGCGTGGTTACAAGGAGAGTGATAAATCACACAAATCCTCAAGATTTAGACATTAGCAATATAACACTTATCTGAAACATTTGTTCATGTTATATTTCTGGGAAAGTTAGACAGGTAGCTGTCAATGGTTCAGAATTGTGTTGTAGCCTGTGGTTTTAGAGGTTTGCTACAGGATTGTGACACAAACATGATCTGTGATAAAGCAAGGCTGTGGCTGTAATCCTTTATATTTACGTAGATGCTGCAGCTGGACCGAGTGATGTGACTTATGCTCAGATGGAGCAGAAAAAACAAAAGAAACCAAAGAGAAAACAAGGTGAGGCTTTTTGTTGTTGTTTTATTTGTGCATGGCAACTGTTTAAAATTTCATTTATCCCTTTACACCGTTTGATTATTTGCCAGGAATTCATGTTAAAGCATATAATTTAAAACGTGCTCTGAAATATTCAGTAACTAAAACTTATATGTTTTGTTGATATAAGTGTAAGGTGTTAAAAGAATAGTGTTTAATCTTACTGAATGTTAAATCAGTGACTGTTGTCCACTAGGAAAGAGCAGTGAAGGAGCTGACACTGTGTATTCAGACCTGAAGTAGAACACAGATAAAGGTGAGATGAGCTCAAACAGTATACACAGCAGCACTGCTTTGCATAAACACACTCTCTCCAGACAACAGCATTGCTTTGGAAACAGATTTACTACATTTATATCACATTCAATAATATGGCAGAAGCTCTTACACAGACATAGAAATATGCAAACGGATAAAGGCACAGCAATATAAATCACCCAGAAAATAGGCAAGGGTTAAAAGAGTGTATTTCTGTGACATAAATACTATAAAGCCACTAGGTCTAAGATGTTATTAGTATTCGAATAATCTTCTACACCATATCGGAATTGTTCAAACCAGTGATTTCTTATGTGGCTGGATGTCATAAGAGGGGATTCAAGTGAAGCCAAAACGTCTCTGTGGCCCTCTAGTGGCGGGTTGAAGTACAATTTAGATTTATTATTATTATTAATGCATTTATTTCTTTTAATTATTCAACTAAATTATGGTCCAGTGTATCCAAACGTATTCAGTGCTCTGTATTACAACAACTCTGTACTTTATAGGTCAATTATCAACATTTGTACATACAGTAAGTACAAGGGAAATCAGTGTTAATTAAGCATTTTTAATTTTAGCTTACATTAATATTTACACAGATTTTCAAGAATGTTTGATAATTGGCACCCAGTAATATTTATAATCAATAATACAAACCGGATTCCAAAAAAGTTGGGACACTATACAAATCGTGAATAAAAACTGAATGCAATGATGTGGAGGTGCCAACTTCTAATATTTTATTCAGAATAGAACATAAATCATGGAACAAAAGTTTAAACTGAGAAAATGTATCATTTTAAGGGAAAAATATGTTGATTTATTGACACCATGAAATTTTAAATCACAAAAAAGTTGGGACAAGTAGCAATAAGTAGCTGAAAAACCAATTAACACTAATTAGGTCAATTGGCAACATGATTGGGTATAAAAAGAGCTTCTCAGAGTGGCAGTGTCTCTCAGAAGCCAAGATGGGTAGAGGATCACCAATTCCTACAATGTTGCACAGAAAGGTGTTACCCAGCGAAAAATTGCAAAGACTTTGCAGTTATCATCATCAACTGTGCATAACATCATCCAAAGATTTGGAGAATCTGGAACAATCTCTGTGCGTAAGGGTCGAGGGCGTAAAACCATACTGGATGCCCGTGATCTCCGGGCCCTTAAACGACACTGCACCATAAACAGGAATGCTACTGTAAAGGAAATCACAGAATGGGCTCAGGAATACTTCCAGAAACCATGGTCAGTGATTCGATTCGAAGAAAACCAGTGGTTCCAGAAACCATTGTCAGTGTCACGATTCGAAGTTCTTTTTGGAAATCTGGGACGCCATGTCATCCAAACCAAAGAGGACAAGGACAACCCAAGTTGTTATCAACGCTCAGTTCAGAAGCCTGCATCTCTGATGGTATGGGGTTGCATGAGTGCGTGTGGCATGGGCAGCTTGCATGTCTGGAAAGGCACCATCAATGCAGAAAAATATATTCAGGTTCTAGAACAACATATGCTCTCATCCAGACGTCATCTCTTTCAGGGAAGAACCTGCATTTTTCAACAAGATAATGCCAGACCACATTCTGCATCAATCACAACATCATGGCTGCGTAGGAGAAGGATCCGGGTACTGAAATGGCCAGTCTGCAGTCCAGATCTTTCACCTATAAAGAACATTTGGCGCATCATAAAAAGGAAGCTGCGACAAAGAAGGCCCAAGACGATTGAACAGTTAGAGGCCTGTATGAGACAAGAATGGGAGAGCATTCCTATTTCTAAACTTGAGAAACTGGTCTCCTCGGTCCCCAGACGTCTGTTGAGTGTTGTAAGAAGAAGGGGAGATGCCACACAGTGGTGAAAATGGCCTTGTCCCAACTTTTTGGGGATTTGTTGACACCATGAAATTTTGAATCAACATATTTTTTCCTTAAAATGATACATTTTCTCAGTTTAAACTTTTGTTCCGTGATTTATGTTCTATCCTGAATAAAATATTAGAAGTTGGCATCTCCACATCATTGCATTCAGTTTTTATTCACGATTTGTATAGTGTCCCAACTTTTTTGGAATCCAGTTTTTAACTAAATTATATAAAATGTCCTTTATGTGTAGGTCTGTGAAGAAAGTCTAAAGTCTTCAAACAGGAACTGCTAAAACAGCCAAAGAAGATGGTGAATACACACATCATGGAGCACATTGTAGTTTCTGGAAAGCTTGTATTTTTGCTCAGTTTAAATGTATGTATGCATCCAGATTTTAAAAATGTGCCAGTTTTCATGGATCAGTATAACCCATACACTGGCAGTGATAACTGTTCACTGGTTTTATTATTGATCCTAATTACAAAAACAAAACAAAAAGTCTACTGCTTCTAAGTTCAAAACTGTATTTTTTTCAACGTTTATCTTCCTAAATTTTCTTTAAGTTAAAATTCACTGAAATATTAATCACTAAAATTTTAATAACGCTTTATTTTTGTATGCATTTACTCATGCTATTTACCTATTAGTGGATTATTTAAAAATAAGCTAAATCTCCTAAAAAAAAAAACATAATAATAAATACCACCTGGATTTAAGTAAGTAGTTAAAAGGCTTCATTTGGTTAATTACTGCAGTGATTAAAATATAAAGTATGGTTCAGCTGGCAACAAGTTATTTAACCCTAACTGAAGACATATCCTGGGGTCATGGCAAAAATGTTAATCTATTTCAGGAGGGTCAAATTATTGTCTTGCATCAAAAAAAGAAAAACAAGCAAATTGATGAAATTACTAAAATTGGATAAATGCATTACTAAAATCTAAAAGGATAGTGGTGAACCATCATCTCTAAATAAGAAATCTGGTCAGAAAAATATTTTTAAATGATTGTGATAAGAGATAACTTAAATGTTATTTTAAAATAAAATTATAAAACAAACAACAGTACAACTCGCATGTGTTTAATAGTAAGAGCATTTATACACGCACAATGCAAAGAGGAATTAAGGGATTGGAACTAAAAAGCTGTTTCGCCTTAAGAAACACATTTATCAGTGAGGGTAATCTGATAAAAAGCTTTAGGAAGCATAAAGAGTAAACTGAAGCGCATTGGTCAAGTGGACTGATGAGACTGATGAGTGATGGGCACATCAGGGTATGAAGAGTGACAGATTGAGTGATGCACCCATTATGTCTAGTTCTGTTGGTCAGTTCCTGGTTCAGCAATGTTATGTGCCCAAAAAAATGAGGTCAGCTGACTCTGTAAATATTCTGAATGACCACCACAGTGTTCAGCACTTAACCATATTGAGAATCTTTGGATGTGCTGGAGATGGCTTTATGCAGCCCTCTGACTCTCCCCTCATCAATACAAGATCTTGGAGAGAAATAAATGCTGTGAAATTGCATAAATTTATTGAAACAATGCAACAACGAATGCATGCCCTAATTAAAGCAAACAGTGGTCCAATTAAATATTAGTTCGTAAGGTTTTTGTTTGTTAGTGTATAATGTAACTTGGTTTGTTTTTCTCTGGTTTATTGTCTTCTTTAACCACGGAAATGTGTAAAATATTACAGGAACAAAAGAAAAGTTTGTACATGTGCTGTATGAAGAGCGTTGAATAATAACCCTTAGTTAAATCTTAGTATGGTAATTTTATGATATTATTCAGTATCTTTCATTATTGTGTTTTATATTTTTTATAAAGTATACAAAGTCAAATATGAAATTCAATTTTAGATTTATTTCATATGCAGAACTTAATAATTTTAAAGCTTGTATTTTCTAAGTTTGATGTCTGAAATTTGCATAAATAAAAAAATATTTTTACAAACAGCAGCACCTTTTTCCTGTTCTGTTCTTCTGCTCATTATCAGACAGTAAGATTTTATTAGTGCTGAACGGCTGAATATAAAATGTAAAACCTATCTACCAATCTTTTCCAATGGAGTCAGAAATTTGCCTAATGTATGTTTTATAAAGTTCAGAGGTCATCAGTTGTGCTTACTTAAATGAATAATATTATCAAACAAATGTAAATATTATACACAAAGATAACCTGAGTAAATACAAAATGCAGCTTTTAAATTATTACTTAATTTGTTAAGTGACAAAACTGGCCCTATGTGAAAAAGTAATTGCTCCCTAAACCTAATAACCTGTTGAGCCACCCTTGCTGGCAACAACTGCAATCAAGCGTTTGCAAAAACAGGCAATGAGTCTTTCACATCCTTGTGGAGGAGGTTGGGCTCTTTCAGAATTGGTTTAATTCTTCTTATTTTATCTTTCAGAGGTTGACTTGCTGGTGTGTTTTAGATCATTATCCTGTCGCATAACCAAAGTGCCTTTAAACTTGAAGTCGTGAACTGATGGCCAGACATTCTCCTTCGGGATTTTTAGTATATGTTTCTATACTAGTTGAAGGAAATGCTCTGTCCTCACTGTCCACACATACATGTTCTCACTACTGCTGGTTTCTTTGGCATGTGCTCCGGTTTTCACCACAAACACTACTGTATCAGCACTCTGTGAGATGTCTCTAACAGAAAGAGCTCACAGATTAAAAAAGTTGAAATGTGTTTATACCATCCACAGGCAGAAAGTAAAATTAATCAGAAACTTAATCTCAATAAAATATAAGCGTTAAGTAAACCACAGTCTTATATAAACTTGTTCTCTTATTTGAAAATTAGTCAATAGACTTTTACTAGTTCTATAGAACTCTGTACACCTGCAGTATCACTTTATTAACTTAGAACTCGAGCGGCACGCATCCATGCCACAACGCAACAATAATTAATAAAAAAAAATCCATAAGTGTGTGTAATGGCGGTGTATATAATATCAATATTACATGATTTATTATGTTATCTGGTAACAGAAACACCCATAAACATGTGTGGACCCCTTGTCTTCTAAAGCATGGAGATGCCAGGAGCAAAATATTTTTTTTATTGTATTTGTTGAAAAATAAGTGTTTTTATAATTTACTTTAAAAAGATATATTGGATGTTAACTTTTTTATAGTTTTTTGCTCAGTCATGTGTGTAGTTGGTCAAAATGAAATTATGTTTATTTTATTATACAGCCTGGATATGACGCACACTATATTGTGCAATCGCTAAGCCTTGATATAATCATTAAAACACAGTGATGCAAAACCCCCTAAAACTGCTCTGAGCTTTAAGGGATTTCTTCTTAAGACAATGAATGTTTCTAATAAAGCAGGTGGACCTAGTGAAGAAAATGAAATATAAACAGTCTTACCTTATTCTTACCCATTTATTTTGCTAAACACTTGGGAACAAATCCTGAGATAAAGTAACAATATATACTGTTTATGGTGCTGAAATGTAATGTTACCCAACGTGCACTAATGCACAGGATTCAAGCGTGATTGAGAGAAAGTTATGTGTATTTAATGTGCATTTTATCAACAAATAATTTGACCAGCAGCCCACTAGTACAATGTAGACAATATGAATTAACCAGGAATTGAACAGATGGTTTCATCAAAGTGAATTTTGTCTCCAGGACATTAGTCAATCCACACATTATTTAAATAAGAGTATGGTTACCTTACAACATGCAGTAATTTCGTAAGAGAGAACCACTCCCCAATAAAGGTGTAATGAGTCTGCAGACAGAGTGAGAGTGTCTGAGTGTGTACACTAAATGAATAAAGTGCTTACTTCATTTTCCTCCTATGGATATTAATTTGTAGACTGTGAAAATCCTAACATACAGACTGTGTCTTGCTTATTCTAACATGATTTCTTCAACAGACGTAGTTTGAATTCATGAAATGAACGCGATCATTAGTGAAAGATGACATTCTGTACTTCACACTGTGAATAAAGTCAGATGGGGACCTTTAAGATCATTTGCATGCAAAATGTAGGCAAACACTAACATTGACTCTGCCGTTTCCAGCCTACACAGCTGCTTGCATTGATAACTGAATTAGTTATCTATAGTTAATTAGAATAAGTTAAATGTTTTTACTGGATATTTATGTTTCTACAGGTGTGTTGTTGTTTTATATGAGATTACATTTTGTAAGAAACATAGACCAACTTACGAGATTGCTCATGTCTAAACTGGAAACTGACTTTCATTAAACTCCGGCAACTGGCCTGAAGAAAACCACATGGTACAAAATCCTGTTAAAATAATCAACATAATCAGGAGTATGTGACATGGATCACAATGCTGATTGCAAAACTACCAGACACCTTTCCAGAGACAATGGACATGACAAACATATCTGATGAGGTTGAGGAAGAGAGAAGGGGAAGGGCAGAATGAGGCGACTGAGGCAAAGCAAGTTGAAGGGAGGGTGAGTACAGATGGTACTCAGGCGGTATTATGGTTTTACCGCTGCGCCTCACGGCGGCAGTATTTGGGTTTGTGCGTTTGCTGGCTTTTACCGCTGAGTGGCGCTATATAACTATAGACCAGTGGTTTTCAAACATTTTCTGTCATTCCCCAATTAAGGGGGTGGGCGAATTTTCAAGCCCCACTTGTAAACAAAATGATGACGAAAATGGCCAAGTTTACTATTTTTGAAATATTAATTTCTAAACCAATAAGATCAAATAAGTTCAAAACAGATAAAATACACATGCAATTAATATAACAGGCTTACTTCGTCACTTCTAGAGCTTTCTTTCAAATAGGTCGAGTGGCTTATTAACGTGACTGGGGTGTGTTGTCTCTAAGTGTTTTCCTACTTTGTTGGGTCTCATGCCGTCTGCTGCCAGCGGTTTAAGACACAAAACACACACAGGTCTCTCCTCTGCCTCACCATCCCCACCATGAATCCTAGCGCAACATACAGTGGGCTTCATCATGTTTTCCTTTCGGCTGGCTTTTTGGTTGATTAGGCTGAATCACCTGCTTTTTTGTGGTCCTTGTAACAAATGTATCCATTGAAGTTATTATGCTCACTACATACAGTACGCTACTGACCCGGTTTGTGTCCACGGTAAAGTTAGTTTTATATTCGCATCTCTGAATTCAATAGCTGTGTAAATAAACCCGCAAATAAGAAACCCACATATTTTACCTCTCTACATTGTCTTTAAGCTCCATCCGCCTTAAACTATACATGTTTAAAAGCATAAACACCATTATTCTCTACGGTGCAACAAATGATTTAGGGATCATAGCAAAATGCCGCACACCAACAAAAAGCGTAGAACGATATTGATCTTCCCTTCTGTTCAGCGCCTGAAGGATTAAAAAGCAACTTTGTTGCCACACTGGAAACTAGAAATGCCAGACTAGTACTGTCTGATAAAATATTATTTTTTAACAAAAATACAGAAACATCAGCATACACATTGGAGTAAATGAAATTACATACATAATACCGAATGTTTCTTTATATATTCCTCTGCAATTAACATGCCGACGTTAAACTGTTATAGTTGCACTATGGTTCCCCTTTTCTCTGATGTTATTTTAATTTACTTGTATTAATGATCCATTTCTTTGCATGTGATTGTTTAGTTTCGAGTGTCCGATCTTTATTGTCAATAAAGAAAAGCATGAATTAGAATAGGTACTTTCCTATTATTTTCCACTAATTCCCTCCCGTTCATTGCGTCTCACCTGTCATGTCTGAATGCCCCACTAATGGGGCGAGCCCCAACCTTTGAGCACCACGGCTATACACTGTCGCCTTAGGCCTTAGTTCATTCTCTCAAGAATTAATGAGCCGCAGCTCCTTTAGAGCTGCACATAGAAGCGGATAAAATCAAGTAAAACATTGTAATTAAACAAATTTATAATCACAGTACTACAGTACAAATTTAGAATTTAAATTAAATATAGGAGTTTCTTATTTGCATCGAATTTAAGCAAAGAAAATGTTAACACAGTGAGCCTTTATATTTTATCATGAGAAAACTCTGTGTGTATCAGGACAAATGGTGAGTCACAGGTGTTGTCAGATTAATGGGCAAAAACTATATAATAAACCTATATAAGATACATAAATGTTCTAAGACTCTACTTTTATTTAAATGCACTCACAATGACGACAAAACATTTTGATTTTGTAAAATAATGAAAGTAAACAGGGATACAGCGCTTTTCTGTATTGGTTTCGGTGAACTTAAGCGCGTCAGAAACTGTGTATACTCGCCTCACAGACATGAAAAATATATACTTATGTACTGCTAAATGTCTGCTTTTATAAAAATTATTAAAAAACTAATATCAGCTTATGTAATTCGTATGAAACGTGAATTACTGGCGCATCCACTGCCGCGGAGATGACGTGATGACATGATCACCTTCATCACAGCCGAAACCAAAGACATCAACTTATCAATAAATTATTAAAATGGCCAGTCAGTTTCCTCAGTGTTCCTCAATTAATTCAACCTGAGAGGACGAGCAACTAAGCCTCAGCTTTTAGTACAAATAAATCTAAAATTGAGAACTGGAACTACTAAATTTCTAGTACCAAACAGCAAAATAAAAAAGAAAACAAAATGCTGTTCATGGAAGACATACAAAAATGACTGTTTTGGCCCCCTACCTGATAAAACAACAGAAATGACACATTCCACTGTCAACAAGTTTTACATTAAATGTACTTTACAACAATGAATGCAGAAATTTCCCCGAAAAATCTTCAGCACATCCACTTAAGCACAGGTTATCTTGCGGCAGACTTCTCACGAGTCATACTTTAAACATTTCTCGACGTTATCTGTTGACATCCAACATAAACAACGATATTAGCCACTAACATCCAACAGTATTTCTGTAAACCACACTCTGTATTTCTAACTAAATATTTGGATGCAACAAGCACACTTTACAGCATATTTACCTGATAAAACAATGAGATGCACCTGGAACATAATGTCCTCCCTTAGCTGCAGCCGACGGTCTGATTTCTGTGTTTTTTATTCACTGGTATCCCTTCGTATCCCCAAGGGTTCCCCCAAATGGCAGTGCCATCTGGTGGCGCACATAAAAACTGCATGTACTATTCCTACCTGGCTACATTTATCAGTAAAATGCCAAAAAAAGAATTACAGATCAATATCAAAAATGCCATTGATTGATTCTGTGCACGTAATTCAGTCATTAAAGCGTGAGAATTTGAGAACCATCTTTTTAAAATGAGCAGCAGATTCGTGAACAGGGTCATGTGGGCACTTCAGGACAGGCAGTTTGGACATGACAAACTACTTCTACAGGCTACATGCTGGTAAATGCATTACACATTATAAAGTTTTTTGGTCAAGCACAATGCACATAACACATCTTGTGTCATACCAATTACAATCATGGCTTTCTTACAGATATTGGCTTACTACAAACAAAATGGGAAGCTTAATTCATCAGTCACGGGGTATAATTATACCAGTGGGTTTTACCCACACACACACAAAAAATAAATAAATAAATGGGTGAGCATAGATAGCAGATAATTCTGGACTCTTGTGGTTAACGCAATTGTAGAAGGCTGTGGCTATTGGCTAGCGCATTACATTTTGCTGATTGTGATTGTAATCTTGTTCGGTCTGTGTGTAGCACTGTGTGTTTACAGGTGAATACAAGAATTAATGTTAAACACTTTCAAATAGTAACTGCTGCAGAAGACTGATAATAACAGAGCAACGGAACACAGAATTGACTGAGACTAATGAATTGTCTCGACCCTGTTGGATGACTGGGAAGACCGCACTCCTCACTGGCCTCCAACACCAGGTGACTGTTATCCTAATGTGACTTACAACCTGATATAGAAGCGAAAGGACCTGCATAAATCTTTAAAAGGGTATGAAACTTTAGGTGTTTGTCCCCAAAAGAACAGCTTTAATGTCTTGTGTGTGCATTAAAGTGTTAATGATGTTATTGTTAAATACCAGGTTAGAGAGGCAATGTCTAAAAATGTATGTAATATACTGCTTTATTATTTGTTGTTAGATATAGTATGAAAGTTATAAGTTGACAAAAAAAGTGGAAAAAATACAAAAGGAGGAAATGTTATTGGAAAATCACATTTTAATTGTATTATATCTATTATATTTCTATTTGTACAGTATATTTCTATTTTGTACAGAATATTTCTATTTTCAGTTCCTATTTTTAGTTCTATTTTTCCTAGTTAAATTTTATTTGTATTTATTTGTATTTATTTTTCTATCGTATTTCTTTTATTCATATTTATTACTTATTATAAGCTTTAATTCTCTTTTTAAGGTCATTGGCGGTCGTGTAAGCATTTCACTACATTTCGTACTGTGTATGACTGTTTATGACTGTGTATGTGACAAATAAAATTTGAATTTGAAATTTGAATTTGAAATTAAAGCCTGACTCCCGAATGCATCACAGACGTGCTGATGTCCAGGACAACAGCTTGACCTTGAGTATAATATTGCATTTATACAAACCCTATTTATTACCAATATATATTTAACCAGTGATTTTGCAACATCAAAAAACTATGAATGGTGGAGGATGAAAACAACAGTTGGTTACAAATGGTTAGTGTAATTAAAAGTTGAGAGTTGTAAAGGGTGAAAGCAGTTCTAAATTCTTACTGGTACTCTGTAGCCTAAAGATGAGGAGAAAAAAACATGTGGGACAGTGTGGGACAGACCTGTAAATTACCTAAATTTCTCTTTATATTTTATTTTTTTCTGCTTTAGAATATCGGCTCTGTTAACTTCTGGTATCCAGGATTAAAGCTAGTGCAGTACAGTTTGTAGGGTGTATAATCCCTTGTTAGAAAGTGATTTGGGATTCAGCCTTAGGTGTCTTAGGCGTAAAGAAAAATAACAAAGAGGCAATTTGGAATGATTTAATAACAATTATTAAGTATGCAACATCTTGTTTATAATAAATTTTATCAAATGTGTTTTCTTGCTAATAACTGTTTAACTTAATAACTGTATCTCTCTCTCTCTCTCTCTCTGTCTGCCCCCTCAAAATGGGATCTGAGTGTAAGAAAACAGGAAGTGTTAAGTCTTTACTACAGACACGTCTCATTCAGTCAGTCATCAGTAGGACAGGATGGAGCTCCGTCCACTCTGTGTGATACTCTGTGAGTATATGTCCTCTGTGTGTATTTATTATTGGTGGTGATTTAATCAAATTAACAGTCTGAGAGTCCTGACATCAGGTTTTTTCTTTTTCTTTTTTTTTTGTGATGTTTTTAAATTCCTCACAAGATTGTTATTTATGTATTTTTATAAGTAAAATATTAAAAAGTCGCCATATTAAATCATCTGTTACATGCTGTCTCACATGTCTAGAACATTAAGAAATATTTCTAAGGAAGGCCTATTTAGGAATATACTGTACATTTTATATTAATTTACTCAGAATTTGTTTAGTGAAATTTCTGTACTGTAACATCTATGAAGTGAAGAATGTTGCTCTTGTAGATATTGTGGCGTGGGCGGGGTTCGATTAGCAACTAGCATGCTTTGCGGGAGGGGTTGTTATGTGTTCACCCTGTTGGGGAAAGGTGTTTGGGTTAGTGGCTTCGCTAGGGTGTGTGTGTGTGGGTTAGAGGTGAGTTTACTAATGTTTGAATGTGTTGTCTATGCTATTTCGTGCCGGTGTCTAATAAACTACCCCCAGCCATTTGCATTGGGCAGCAAAGAAGTTCACTCGTCTCTCCAAGATCCTTTCCAGCGTTGAAAAACGCTACAATATAATATAAAACTCTGCAGGTCTTGTGTGTGACAGAAGACTATAAAAAGCAGACAGGAAATCAAGGGACTGAGTTACTGAATGTGAGACTCTAATATTCATAGAGACATGCTTAACAACAAATCAGAGAAGATTTGAAGATTAAATAAATTTATTAGAGATTATAATGGCATATGGAGTGTAATAACAACTAAGATTTCATATCATACCACCATGCTTTTAAATTCTTTGTTCTGATTAGTAAGAAAGTGTGATAAATCTTCTATAAAAGCAGCTCTGACAAGAGAACTTGTAGCAAGAAAAGGCACAGGTTTATATCAGTGTTCTCACACGTTAACATGTCTTCATAAAGTGATTTGTACAGAGATTGGTATAGAATTTATATATAAATTTAAGTGTAAAAAACAGATGCTGTTAAAGGAGAACGTCAACTTTTAGTTTCTATGACGTTAGTGACAACTAAATTGTGGTTTGTAATATGTGGCTGTCAGACAACATTAAACATAACTATAAAAGGTTGCTGATCTTTTCAGGGGTTAATTATTTTATAATTACTTTTCACCAAGAGAGTGTGCGGACAATTCAGAGTACAGTTGCATGCTTCATGACAAGCATAGACTGTTGTGTAACCATGATATTGCAAGTTTTTTCATTTGGCCCTCAATTGATTCTGTTTGTCTGTTTATATGTTTGTCTGTTTTTTTTTTTTTCAAAATATTTACCTGGGCCAAGCTTGTATGTGCGGACCAATTGTACACTGTTGCGAGGCAGCAGGGAGCTTTCAGGGAGCAGCTGAAAGACTAACAAAAACAATTCTTATAATATTACCTTTTACATAACAACAAGCCTCCCTAAGCTTTAATGTACACTTCATCTCTCATTACTCCTGTTTTTTCCCTAATTGTAGTGCTGATTGGACTCATCCACTGCATACTGACAGGTGATTTTTGAATATTTATTTACTGTATTTGTTTGTTTGTTTGGTGATTAATTAATTGCCTTAACTATATATATCATAACTCAGAATGAACAAAGAGACAACAAAGATTTTTTTTTTTTTTCCTGTCACTTTGGTACATTTTTCAGATCAAAATCTGAACTTCTCAAGTGTACAAGTTTCAAATCATCTAGTCACTTGTACACATCTTAAAGGGTTCCTACAGTCCTACATGCACTTTTTTAAGCTGTTTGGACTGAACTGTGTGTTAGGAGAGTGTGTACACAACCACTCTACAATGATAAAGAGCTGCCCAGTGATTTTCTTTTTATTTATTAAAATAACATGCCCCTTCTGAAATCAGGCCAATCTCAAATGCCTGTCTGTGTGACGTCACACCGACAGAGGCCGCTCCTACTATAGTTGATTGACACTGGTGTTTTAGCAAAGATCCGCTCCGAGTAAGAAGAAGCTGTTGGCCATTGTTTTTCTATGCTGGAGCAAAATGTCGCCTAAGCGAGTGTGGTGTACAGTTGTTTGGTGTAATAGTGAGCACAGCAGTCGTCATTCACTACCAATATCTGAGCTGCTGAGGACGCAGTGGCTGAATTTAGTTTTTGAAGCTAACGTCCCTGGCGATCTACCTAAATGCGTTCATGTTTGCGCTAATCATTTTTCACCAGATTGCTTTATAAACGCGGGTCAATATAAAGAAGGTTTTGCTAGGAAGCTGCGCCTGAAAAATGGATCTGTACTAAAGCTTTGTGTTCTTGCTTAATCTTCACCAGGCTCAGTGAGAGTAATTCCTTTTTCTATGAATCTTTGCAGATCGCCTTTTCTAATAATCACGATGAATGCGGAGTGTAAGTTAACTTATACTCTCATAGAACATGGTTATGGCTTCTTCTCTATGTACATCCGTCTCTATATAATTCCTAATCGGCCATTTATAATAAACAATGCATTAAGGTGATTGTCTAGTTGCAAACTGTGTACGTAGTCGGAAAACTATATTATGCTTACCTTTGTAACGTTAGATGGTTTATAACGATGTCTGTCGAAGATTAAGAAGTCATGTAAACACATCGCGTCCGTATCTCTCTCAGTAAGTTTCTCCGCTTTATGTTGTTGTTGCTCGCGGCAGCGTAACAGCCCGTTAATTCATGCCCATGCAGTGATGAGAAAGACGAATCGAGTCGATGCATGTCCATTCTTTTAATTTCTGCGTTGTCAGGCGGTATTACAAACTTCCGCGTAGGTTCCGTACTTAAATTAAACCAAAAACTACTTAAGAAAACAGGCTCAGGCTCTATATTCCAGCGTTTTCCAGTTTGGACTGCATTACCCACAAAGCACTGCGTTGTGGGCAATGCTTTGTGGGTAATGCAGTCCAAGCATTGCCCGCAATGGACTACACTCCCGTAGCTATACCCCACGTGTGTTGTGAAGACTCGCCCCACAGAACTGGGGGGGCGGGCTCAGCAGAGATCATAAGCATTTAAAGGAACATGCACTGAAATAGGTTGCTGAGAACAGAGCTAGTTTTTACCAGTTAAAAGTAGTGTTTTTTTACACAACCATTAAGAATTTTTAATTAAATATATTACAAACTTTTCATTAGGACCCTAAAGATCATATTAACATTTAATGAAAAATGTTTCTGGATGATCCCTTTAATAAAAAAAAGTAATTTTGACAAATCCTGTGTCTTAAAAGTCTTCCATCTCTGTTGTGTGCAAAAATCTGTAGAGGTTCCTCTCGGTCATCTTCTTTAATATAAAGAGGATGGCTCTCTCCTATTATAGTGGCAATGTTGTGAAGCACAACACAAGCCACTATGATGTTGCATGCCCTCTCTGGACTGACCCAGAGCCCAAGCAGACACTGAAACCTAGACTTGAGGATTCCTATGGTCATCTCCACCTTGGCCCGTATTCGGCTGTGAGCCAAGTTGTAGCGTGTCTGTGGTTCAGGATTACGTCCAGGGAAGGGTGTCATTAAATAGGGCAGACGGGGGTATCTGTCCCCCAGCAAGTAATTATTGTACTGTCCTGTAATGATTCAAGTGTACAATACAAATATAGTAAAAAGAAAAAAAAAACATTGTATAAAGCAAAACATACTCTGCTGAAATGTCTGGCATAATGATGACTCGTGGAAAATTCTGGCATCATGCACAGATCCTGGCCATTTTGCCTTATCATTAGTAATGATGTGAGTTGTCTCACATATTACCTATAGATAGTGGAAAAAAGTAATGAGTTTAATGATTTTAACAAAGCAAAAAATTAAGGACACAAAATACTATATATACTGTGAATAGATCTCCTATTAACATAGACTCCCTCATTTATTGAAGGAGCTTCAATGGGAATGTGGGTGCCATCAATGCACCCAATTACATTTGGAAACCGTGAAATAAAATGTCATATATGGAAGGATCAAGTGTGTGTGTATGCAGGATGAATACATGTATATAAATAGTATGACTATATATTTAATATGCATCATAGATTTTACTACAAAGAACAAACCTGCCACTCTGTGGAATTCCTCCTGCTACCGAGCAGGTTATCTTCAGAGAGCAAGTTGCTATGGTTACATACATACCCAGAAAGTTACCTCCGTTTTTGGAACCGAAAGTTGAGGTTATCCACTAACTTACCCTCAAACTTATCCGGGTATGTCACATAACCTGCTTTCTGGATTACCTGCCAGTAGGAGGTTGATTAAACTCACTCTTCTCAGGGGTTTTGGAACCGACATACTCACGGAATGCCGGTTTGGGGTTAATCAACCTAGAAGTTATGATTAACCAAATGGTAAGTTAACCAAGCTTTCTGGAATACCCTGGTCTTATACTCATTACTGTACGTGCATGTTATTCACAAGTTCTGACGCGTATCTTTCTTGTTACACAGTGTTACTCAGGACTCCAGACGTGCGTTGATTTCTTTGACTCTTGTTTTATTTTCAACATCAAAGTACAACGGTTGTTACAGTTTCTTGCATAAATCCACTGTAGTCACGACAAGTCGTTTGCTGTGTTCTGTAGCTTCGATAGATTACATCTCAGACATCTCAACCTGGATGGCTGCTCATCAGCTGAAGCTTAATCTCAGTAAAACAGAACTGTTGTTTATCCCTTGTGACTTGTCCCCATGTCCCCACTTGTCCGGGGGCGAGATTTTGCTGCTGGAGAGCAGGTATGGGTGTGTTCCTCCGGAAGAAGGAGGGGGCTCGCGGCCAAGCTTATGTCCCACTGGGTGGGCCCCTGCACGGTAATTGCTCGGCTCTCCAATGTTTTCTACCGGGTGCGGTTGGCGGGGCGGGCACGAGTTGTGCTTCACCGGGACCGTCTTGCGCCTTACCAGCCGCACGCCGAGGAAACATCGAACTCTGTGAAGGCCGGACCGCCTCAGGACAATATTCGCGTATATCCCTCACCTGCCAAAGGACGCCGGCGTTCCCACCGCCAGCGCCGACCGCCTCCACGCCTCCGAAACAAAGTTCGTCGTGGTGACCAGGGACGGTCACAGCTCGGGTGGGGGCAGTGTGGCGTGGGCGGGGCGGCGGCTAATGACCAGCATGCCTTATGGGGATGTCGGTGCGTTCACCATGTTGGGGAAAGGTGTTTTGGTTAGTGGCTTCGGCCCTGTTTGTGTGTGTGGGGGTGTGACATGTGAAATGTGCTCTGGTTCAGGCTAAAGCTGAATTGGATGTAGGTTCCTGAGTGAAGGTGCTGCTCATGCCATACCTGCTGTGTGCCTAATAAAGTACTCCCAGCCATTGCATTGGGCAGCAAATAAGCTCACTCGTCTCTCCAGCATTCTTTAAAAACGCTACAATATGCTGATAAAGGCTTCTAGGCACTGTCAGCTAGTGGGTGCAGATTATCGCTTTATTTTGCTTTATTATTGGTTTTGGGAGATGGGTACAATGAGGCTGATTTGATAAAAATGGTAAAATGCTTAGACTCAAACAGACAAATAGAAAAAAATATGACATAGATGAAGGAGGATGACGGAAAAAGAAGAAATATGACTTTCTTTGAGGTAATTCTAATGAGACTATGAAACTCTTAAAAGATGAGCTAACTACCTATCTTCTCAACAAGCTAGTTAGGATCTGTCACAGGTTACTAATTGTAGACAAGAAAAGAGTGAGACTACATTCAAGTTTCTCGAGAGGTTTCGAGAGACCTAGACCCTTTTGGTATGCCCGTGTCTGAAGAAAACCCTAACCCACTTCTCCTTACCACCTTCTTGAATAATTGTTGACCTGAAATCATGAAAATTTAAAATTCATGATTTCAAATTTATGAATTCAAAGTTTAAATTCTCAGATCGTTCTACAATATCTATTAAAAAATTAGGCGAGTGTGTTAGAACACTGGAAGGAGATGGGATTTTAGAAAACAAACAAGTGGCATGTTTGTCTGTGGAGAGTGAAGGATAAAGAGGTAGAGGAGGTCTGCAGGGTCAGAGCACACCCTGTAGGTCTGGTAATTGTTATTACTGTCAAAAATAAGGTCATTGGGCTTGTGAATGTCGCACAAAGGCCCGAGATGAAAAACGTAGTGGACAAAATGTGTATACTCAATTGAATGATGGTCAGTGGCATCATGCTAATGAGGTGTTTTCTCCTAATCCTTCAAGGATGCAGGTAGGTGCATATGATGCATAGGGATGCCTGCAAAGTTCCAGACCTGCGATGTTACTTTGTACTTTTGAGTGATCTCAGGTTAATGAGTTGCCCTTTATAGAATTTTGTATAGATGGTTCTATATTCTCTTTCTTGGTGGATACGGGAGCTACAGTGTTGTTAAACAAGTGCTACAGAACCTTCAATCACATCATATGAAGGCTTAGGTCTGGGTATGAGATTATCCTTTGTCTATAGGTAACTTAGAGATAAAATCCACCTCTTCTTTTGACACCCTCGGATATGCTCTGGCGCGCTTGATCAATGCACATGACAATACGCTAGTAGATACAGATCATGACTGCTGCTCAAAAATTGCTCACTAATCTTATCAGCCTTTCCCATATTCCACCGAAATGAGACCCAGCAGGAGGATTAAATATCCATTGTATCCCCTTTTGCATGAGGACGCCTTCAATTTTTGACTGATTCCACTGTTGGATCGCTTTACGCAATTCAATCTCAGCACCTATAAAATTTGTTCCATTATCACTTCTCATGACTGACACCTGGCCTCTTTTGCACATAAAGCGTCGAATAGCATTTAAGCAGGAGTCTGTATCTAATGACTGCGCAACTTCAATGTGCACAGCTTTTGTCGTCAGACAAGTAAACAATACACCATATCTTTTAACATAACTTCTACCTCGTTTGCCCTCGAAGGGCCCAAAATAGTCTACCCCTACGTTTGTGAACGGTGGGTGATCAGGTGTTATTCTATCACGTGGCTGTTCTGACATTTTTTGTTCACTAGTCTTTGCTCTGATCTTTTTACATGTCACACAACTGGACAGAAACTTTCTCACAAGGGAATTTGCAGTCGGAATCCAGTGTTTCTGCCACAATTTTGAAAGAATATAATTCCTTCCACAATGTCCAACCTGTTCGTGAATGTCTCTTAAGATTAAAGTTGTAATGTGTGAGTCTTTGTGTATAATGACTGGGTGTTTTACATGCTCAAACATTGCAGATCTACCAAGACGTCCTCCAACTCTTAGCACTCCATCCTGCAGTACTGGGTCTAGTTTGGAGATACAACTGTTTCTTTTTACGGATGCATTACCCTTTTGTAACATGGAAATTTCGTCTTTAAATTTTTGGTTTTGAACGAAATTAATAACTTCGTTTTCTGCCCTTGTTAAGTCCTTAATTGTTAGAGACTTATGGTTTTCTGTTATTGAGTTATTTGCCTGTCCCCTAATCTTTTTTGTTCTTTGTTTAAGCATGTCCAAAATAGATCTTTTAAACTTGTACCAGTCAGAGTGATAGTTAATCAATTTACTCACGGCATCTGTGCTCTCTGTAGTCTTTACGAGATGTTCTCAGGCCATTAAATGTTCTCAGGCCATTTACTCTCTGGTTCTTTGAGAAAGGAAGGACCATGGTTTCAGTTGTTGTTTTTCATAAATTTTTCACAGGAAACTCCCCTGGATGCGGCGTCAGCTGGGTTTTTTGAAGTGTTGACATACCTCTACTGCTGTGGCTTGGTTGACCCTCGTATGATGGCAATTCTGTTAGCGACGAAGGTTTTAAAGCGAAGATTTTCATTGACAATGTATCTCAAGACAGTTGTTCTGTCAGTCCAAAAGTCTAGCAGTTCTATTTCCAGTTGACCTTTCAACATTTAGTTGTTGTTTACAGCAACCACTGCCGCTGTCAATTCCATCTGGGGGATAGTGGTTTGTTTCAGGGCACTACGCGAGAATTCCCCATTATAAATGCACAGTGTGTGAGTCCATCAGCATTTACTAACTTAATGTATGAGACAACTCCATATCCCATCTCACTTGCATCTCAAAAGTAGTGAAGTTGTGCTGTAGTTGTAACTCCAAAGTCAACTGGTTTTACGCATCTTGCTACACTAAACTTAGACAATTGATACGCGAGTCTTTCTTTACACAACTGCTGCATTAAGATCTTAGCTGTCAGTATTACTGGTGCGAGGAAGCCTAAGGGGTCATAAATTGAGCTAGTGACTGACAAGATTCCTCTTCTAGTCACAGGCCGCTCTTTTATGCTAATTTTGAACTTGAGCATGTCTGAATTGATACACCACAGCACCACTAGAGCTCTCTCAACAGGGAGTGCGTCTTTAATCAAGTCTAAGTCCCTCATGTCTTTGATTCTTTCACTCTCAGGAATGGAAGTTAGTAATGTACGACTATTACTTGCCCACTTGTTGAGGTGGAACCCTCCACTTGCGCATAGGTAAGTGAAATTGTTATACAATGCAACTGCTTTCGTGCGCCTTTCGTGCTTGTATGCATGGTTCCTCCATCTTTCACGCAATTTGTAGGGCAGTTTTGAGACAACAGTCCTCAAGTTGGTAGCACTATCTATACTATGCTTGACATAGTATTGTAACAGTGTACCAAGAACAGGGAGAAAGTGGTCAGTGACTTTCCGTCCTCTGACATTATTTCCGGCCAGTTGAGTGCCCTTGCATCAGTGTTGTAGCGATTATTTGTCTATTTCCAAACTTATCATGTAACAGTCTCATGGCTTCTGCATAACCGCTATGTTCTGGCATGAGCTGGCAGCTTTTCACAAGGTCCCTAGGCTGTCCTCTAGTACTGCTCAAGATAGTACAGCCTATCCGCATCGCTATCAGTTCTAGTTTTAATGATGTGTTTAAAGGCTCTTACAAAGGACATGAACTCAAGAGGGTCACCATCAAACAAAGAATCGTCGCCCAGAGGTAAGGAAGATTGCCTTCGCAAACATTTCTGTAATATCTGCCTGAAAAGGCATCCTACCCTGAGACTCTACTGTATCAGTATTGTAAAGTGAGTGTTCGTTACCTTGGGTAAGCCGTTCCATTAAGGTGCTTGACATTATGGGTTTGGCACTTACGGGCATGTTTAAGTGGGTTGCTCGGAGGTGTGATGGTAGTTCGAGGTATTCCATTGCCGAACTGTGGTCGTGGTGTTCATTGTGTTCCGGTTCGGGGGCGCATGCACCACTCGTTTCGATGACCACACTCCGTATTGCAGGATGTTGTTATTTTTTACAGTCCTGGTACGATTTTATTTCAGCATTGGCCATTACAAGCGCCGTTTCCATTTCCAGCCTTTCCTTTTGTGCCTTTAATTGTGCTTGTTTAGCCTTTATTTGTGCTTTCAATTGCTCTTCCTCAGCCTTTGATTGTGCTTTCAATTGCTCTTCCTCAGCCTTTAATCGTGCTTTCAATTGCTCTTCCTCAGCCTTTGATTGTGCTTTCAATTGCTCTTCCTCAGCCTTTAATTGTGCTTCCAGTTGCTCTTCCTCAGCCTTTAATGGTGCTTCCTTCAGTTCTAGCACCTGCCGATCTCCTAAGGTTGCTGCTTTAGCCAGCAAAGCTGCTCTGTTAGCTTCTGCCTTTTTTAGTCGAGCTAAGGATGCTGTAGATGTTGAGGACCTCTTGGATGCCGCTGACACTACGCTTCAGTGTCTTTTAGGGGCGGGCGTCTTTAACTCCAACATTGATATGCTGTCGTTTGGTGAAACTCCATCGTCAACTGTTTAGGACAACTTAAAGCGATTACTAGTTTCCGCAATCCACGACTTTACTCTTACAATGAATTCTGTGCAGCGCGTCAATTTAGGCTGATACCAGTCATGCTAATCGGTTTCACGCTCTTCATCCTTTATGCATGATCGCACATCTCCATTGCTTCCAATAAAGTCATTTAGCAGCCTTTTGTATTTGCGGCGCTTAGTTTTAACGTCATTCAAATTACAAGCATTGTCCATAAGCACCTCTACAGTGGTTCGTTGTATAATACAGTCAACTGACTCCACTTGCCTTCTCTGGCGTTCGTTTTTGTCAAGCACCATCACACGCTCAGATTCGACGATCGCGGCGTTGTGCTCGCTGTCTGACATGTTGAAATTTAAAGCAGGCAAGTCCTCTTATCGGTTTCGGTTGCTTGTCGACAGTCGATGCGCATCCACATTCACACTCTTAATTCACTTATCTTCATTTTTGCAGTGGAAAAAGCTTTTGAAGAATGAAATATGGCCCTTACAATTACCTTCTGCCTTTTACAGTACTGTAACCTTTACACTTACAATTACAGTTTGTTACACGTTACAGCATTTTACAACTATTGAATTTAAGTTAATACATGAAAAATGTACAATAAGTTGAATTTTAAAATATTATGCAGTAATACATCTGGCATAAAAAGTCGATATTGCACACATCTAACATGGCAAGTGCATTAATTACCACTATGGCACTCTTTCTACAGCAGGTTTTCCACTTTACAAATTGTACACTTTTATTGTTTGATTTACTCTTAGTTTCATGTATTTTAAACTAAGGTTAAAATGTCTTAATTATATGAGTTTTAGGCACAACAAGCCACTATGCCAACCTGCCACCATGCCAGTATTAAGGGTCTTTATAGGTCAGTCTCGGTTAAGTTGCACTGAACTGACATCTGTATCCATACTTCAGTACATTCGATGGCAGTGACAGATTATAAGGCTGCATGGGGGCTTAGTGTGATTAGCACTGTCGCCTTGCGCCTCCAGGGTCTGGGTTCGATTCCCACCTCAGGATTTGTGTTCGTGTTTGCATGTTCTCCCCACGCTGGGTGGGTTTCCTCAGGGTATTCTGGTTTCCTCGCACAGTCCAAAAACATGCAAATTAGACCAATTTGGTGTTTCCAAATTATGTGTAAATGCACATGTGAATGTTGGCCGGAGGTTCTACCATGGTCGTAAAAAATGGTAATAAATGCAATGGTCACCACTGGCCTCCACAGAGGTTTCTAGATGGAGAAATGGATAGAAACTAAGTAAATTGAAATTAAACTTAAAATCTCAGGTAATGAAAACATGGTGGAAAATGCAAAAGTAAGATCTACGCTAGAAAAATAACATCCTAGGGAATACATCAAAGGAAATAATCAGATACAATTTAAAATATTTTAAAAGATCTGGACATTACATTTAAGAATTCATACTTTTCTTTTTACATGTTATTTGGTTCAAGTTTGTTTTCCTCCTCATCTCTTGGTCCACACTTCAATCCGATAGGTGGCGATACTGTACCTCAAACGCTTGATACCAACCTTGAAGCAAAACACTAACAGAACTGTTGCTAGGAAACGGGCAGTGAGAGAAAACCCTGCAGATGGTGACGTCAAGGGTTGAGCTTCAGTCCCCGCTTAGTGTAAAGGCGGAGAAATGGCCGGTAAACAGCCACAGAGGAGAAAATCTGAAGAGCAAAAACTGAGGAAGAAGTTATTAGATAAGACAAGAGCAAAGAGCCGCATTAATACAGGAGAGGCGTTTCTGTGGTGAAATAGTTGCGTGAGCCCAAGGGCATGAAGAGGGATGAGGAGGTTCCTGTTCCTGTAGACGCTCATATTAATCTTTCTGTTTGTTTCTACATCAGTTATAGTTCTGTATTGTTTTCTCCTGGTCGGTAATGTTTGTGCTAGTTAATGCCAATGTGATAGCATCGCAGGAGTTTGCTTATATCTTTATTATGATCAAATATTATATTGCTATTATAATAACCCCTGGTCACGTGACAGAATTAAAATGTGTTTTTCAGCATTTATTTTGATTTGATCTCTCTGAGCTAAAAATTTAACTAAATATGTATATATTGTAAATATGTAATAATTTAAACAATGCGTTTATACAATAGTTTTTAAACACATCATGTATATTTTTTCAATTTTAATAAAAAAAATCAGTTTTATGACATTTTTCAAAATAATTTCATGAATCATATATGAAGATGTGTAAACAACGATTAAGATATTTTTACGGTGTCCGTTTCATTTAAACAATTTGTTTTACCTGCAAACTAAATGCACCCAAAAAGAAAAGTTTTATGTCAATTTTGTCACTAATGTTACAGATGACCGTTATGTGACTTGGGCTCATTATAAGAGGAATATAATATTTGATCATAATGAAAATAAAATTATATTGTAATATACTATTTAATAACGATTATGTGGTGGAGGGGGATCCATGGTAGAAGTTTATTCATTTATTTATTTATTTCAGGTTTGTCTTAAATCTAAAATAACTACATAACTATACAGGAGTCTTGATAATTAGGGCCGAATTGCACAACTCTTTTCTGTACAAGAGGCTCGACAGTCTCACTTTTCCATTGGGTATTAATGTCATTTGAGTCTTTTAGTGTTTAAGTAGAGAATTGTTTGAATATTTTAAGCACATGATGCAGCCTGCATGCCTTTGAACCTGCACACGCTGTAGGTTTTGGTTTATTTCCCTCCACACGGGAGAAACTGGAGCTAAAATTACATTTAAGCATTTATCCAGAGCGACTTACATTTTTATCTCATTATACATCTGAGCAGTTGAGGGTTAAGGGCCTTGCTCAAGGAGCACAGGAAAAGCTACAGTGGTTGGACTGCAGACAGGAAGAGGAATTTCCACAGTGGAAGAAAATAAAACCTTTTGAATCATACGCGGGCACGATAAGAAGCATCACACCTAGTGTGGAAATAATCTGAAAATAAAAGAGCATGATATGTGTTGCTTTATATTGCGATATATACTGGGTGACCTCATTACACCATTTTCTTTTTTTTTTTTATTGCCTGCTAACCATAACCTTGACTCTAGTTAACAAGATTGTGCTAAATTTGTGATCAACACAGTGGTGCTAATACCACAAATATGTGGCTAATACGTGTTGTGTTATTCTTTAGTCACTCGTGAGTAGGGCTGCATGAATCTTGCCAAAATGTGAAGCACGATTTTTCTCCATTGGAATTGAAATAATTATTCTCTTGTTCACACGATTCCCTTTTTTCAACCAAAAAATTATTGCAGTCAAGGAAAAAATTAATATGTTATAAAAAGTGGATCAGGTATTTAAGATAAACAGAATATTAACAATAATAAATATAAATAACTAATAAATAGTGTGTCAATCTTAACACACTTCCAGTCCACTTCTCTGTAGCTTTCGCTCAGAGTCTCTGTGTAACAGCTCAAATCAACACATCAGCTGTAATTAACTAATACAATACTTTATATCCCAATCAGAATTGTACAACCCTCTCCCTCTGTTTAGACAGTAGTATTTATTTTAGGTTTTGACGTGTGTGTGTGTGTGTGTGTGTGTGTGTGTGTGTGTGTGTATAATGAGTGTGACTGATATAATCTTAGTTGTTGTTAAATTAATGAATGAACACCTAAATCCAGCATGATCTGAATGCAGGAAAATGCACACAAGTGAATCTCCGTCATTCAGAATTGAGATCACATGTATGTATGAATCACCAACCAGAACAGAGAGACGGTCCTCCTCACACCACGCTATAAATTCTATTTAACTCCAGTCTATTTAAACAGATTTTTAATGCTGTGTGTAAGATGTACCGAATCTCTAGATGAACATATGAAAGTCTGTGGTGATTAAAATCAGCATGAAAAACATCAGTAGATTAACTTACTAATGGCTTATAATTCCTTTCACTTCAAAGCTTCCTCTAGTTGTGAGTGTGTTGTCAAAGCGTGTGCTTTTTGTCTTCTATAACGTTTTTCTTTGTGGTCTTGGTTTTCCTCTTGCATTCTTTTTGCTCATTGTTGGGTTGTTAAAGTGTTTTCACTCTCACAGGTTACCGTGGTGAGCTGTCAGTTCTTACAGAGTCAGGCTTTACACTGCATGGTACTGAGGAAATGGGGGAAGTGTACTGGATTTCTGTGTGATCGACTCGTACCACTGGTTAACATACAAACTGATACCTGCCACAGCGCCTGGTAATAATTTATGGGTAAAATAATTTATTACCATTGGCTGGGTAATTGGGTCAATGTATGGAGGAAGAAACAGCAAAAAAATAACAAAAACTGAAAGTTCCTATAATGTAGCATAATTGTTGTGTAAATAATGTTTTATAATATTTAATTCTACTGCATATAGTTTACATACAAGCCTTAAAACCTTCTAACAATGTGTGTCTCTGTGTTTTGACAGTGCTCGGTCTGACATACGGTTACCACAAGATGATGCAGCACTAGTGGAGAGAGAGTTGGTACAAGCTGTTATGTGCATCAGGATCGACAAACTGTAGATAAATAGTGTAGCTCACTGAGCTGCTGGCTTTTCAAATCATTAAATCTCTGCAATTTTATTCATCTTTAATTGCTTGATTCATTTAATTTAGTAAATGAGTCAGTTTTTGATTGATATCTTTTTTTGCTGGCTGTAGAAATAAATAGGTTGAAGATATAACCATGTTCCTGTAGGTGACTCATTCTCATCTTATTATTTTAGCTTTATAGGTGTTAACAAAAAGCATGACGGATGTGACATTTGCGGCTTCACCGGAAGTCACTAGCTGCAACATCAGAGGTGAGAAGTGTCAGCTTTACATTGTTGTTTAGAGAAGCTGTTCACGCCGAACAACCTTTATAATGTGAATGAAAATTCTGTCCTTGACCTGTTAACCCTCACTTTCCCTGCGTGGTTGGGGCGGGAGTTAGTAAGTCCAAACTGGGCAAATAAACGTGAGAATATTGTCAACTGTCCAAAAAATATTTTACAGTGCTTGAAGGTAATTGTGTTTTCTTTTTCTTTCCCAGATGTTCAACGCAGGCCGTTCAATACAGGTGCAAAAGTAAACTTATCTGAGTACTGTATGTCCTTTTGGTTTACACACTCGCATATACTAATACATAGAACCTTTCACTGGTCAGTAAAGCATGTGTGTGTAATTACAGTGTATCCTCTTCTTTGATTTGATTCATAATTATGAATTTAAGTTGTTTGCATACTTTGTAAATTAAATGATAAGTAATAGTATAGTTTTTTTTTCTTGTGGTGTAAGAGTGAAATATTCCTAAATATTCCAGTTAAAACATGACAACTATACAACTAAACCAAAAGTTGCTTCAGGAAAAAAAGCTGCAGCTTATCTGTTCATTATTTCTGTTTTTTTGTGGTTCTCTTTTTCTTTAGTTTTCTCGTTAGCATTGAAATGTTAACATTTTGGTTACAATAGATTAAGGGTGCTCTGATCGGAATCAGCCGATAATAACTTAATGTTTACAGATCGGTTGTCTCTCAATTGCCTGATCGTATAAACGGAGACTATTAATGATGCAAAATACACGAGTCAACAGCCACATCAACCTGCCGTCGCCAGTCTTTCTGAAGCAAAACCACAGGGAGGAAACGTCTGCTTAAAGCTTTAACACATTCATCTTAAGAACAACGCACCATAAATGATTTGAGTATGAAAAGTAATACGCAACAGCAGTAGCTAAATCTCATATGTCGATCCTTACACCTTGTAAGCAATACTCATTTAGTTTCTCATTACAGCTTCATGAATCAACTCATCTTGTCACAGGACACCACACATACGCAAGCGACAAACTACAAATAGCTTGCTAGTGTACATGAAATATGAGAGGTTGATTATTTAAGAGGACGGTTACAGACAGAATCGCAAAGGTAATAAGACAACGTTTGCTTGGTTTAATTTTGTAAAATATGTTTACACAACTTCATGATAACAGCGTAGCTCATTAGGTCATGTATTGTATATGTTCTAGAAGCAGGTATATAACACTGACCAAGGAGAGCCTTGTGTGTCTGATGTTCCAGTGTCTGGACTGCTCGGGCGAGTGCCGGATCTGAGTGAATGAGACTCTCACTTCCAGACAAGAGTGTCTGATCTGCTGTAACTACAGAGTGTGGACTTCTCGGCCAGTCCGATACAAACCGGAAAAGGTAGGTATGGTTAGTGAATGAAATGCTTATCACTAATTAGACGAGACATCTGTCACTCAAGATATACAGGAAGTAGGAACTTGTTTCTCTATCTTAAATTCTTGTGTGTTCTGCTTCACTTTTAACTATGATGGCCGTGAAGTGCAAAAAAATTAACAAAACTGACTTCAGGGCCACCGTAAGTACGCCATATTTGAAACCACAGTAATGTTTGCACATTCATAGCATTTCATTCGCAATCTATACCTACCTTTTCCGGTTTGTATCGGACTGGCCGAGAAGTGCAATACAAATTAACAAAACGGAAAACAAATTAACAAATTCAAAACCAAATTAACAAATCCGAAAACAAAATAACAAAACCAAAAACAAAACAACAAAACTCCCCCCCTCCAAAAAAATAGTTTTGGGTTTTGTTATTTGGTTTTTAATTTGTTTTCCGTTTTGTTAATTTGTATTGCACTTCTCGGCCAGTCAGATATTAGTTATTTTGTTTTCCGTTTTGTTAATTTGGTTTTGAATTTGTTATTTTGTTTTGGGTTTTGTTATTTTGTTTTCAGTTTTGTTAATTTGTTTTGCACTTCAGGGCCACCTTAGTATTGGGCGCTCAGTGTAGCGCTGCGTAATATCCTCTATCAGTGAGTGCTGTGTGATCATCTTAATGAAGGTTATAAATGTAAATGATCTAGAACATCCTTTATACAACTTCTATCTTATTTCAGTTTGAAGATTTTATCATTAAAGAAGTTTCAGAGCAAATCAGTGTTATTTATTAATGAACGTTTGGGTAATTTGAAAATCCTTTGACCATCTGAATGTGAGAGAACACTATTTATATTCACATTACTGATAATCAATAACGGAGTAAATATCACAACAGATCATCTAATAAGAAATAAATTCTTTAAAAAAAGGTCTGTATACGTCTGTCTTCTCTATGACTTTGTCTGAAATAAATTAATAAGTAAAATGTATTTAGCTTTAATCCCTGTTCTACTCTGTCTGTTAAGCTGTAAATGTAGTTTTGTGACCGGATATGAAGCTAATAACACAAGATGTACTGTATGAGGTAACATAATGTAATGAGGGCTGCTGTACATTTGACTTTTTTGTATTCTACGTAAAGCCTTACTTTGAATTATTGATCTGCCAACTTTAATATTGCTTGCCCTTCGATTTCTGCTGTGAAGTTTTACCAGTGAGTAAAGATTAAATGCTCTTAGAGGTTATTGATAAAAAAAAAGCGTTGCATAGTTAATAGTTAGTATGATGTGGTTGTTGTACTAAACCTGTAACAGTAAAACTGATGATGTGTTCACACCTAATACTAAAGCTTGTATATGTGCTGGTCATTACTGTTAATTGTATCAGCAGCATTGAGAGCTTTCATGAGCACACACAGAAACCACAACAACATGCTCTCTCTCTCTCTCTCTCTCTCTCTCTCTCTTTTAAACATATAGGACATGGGCCTCAATACAAGTGTTAAAATGGCAGAGTTTTTTCATATTTGAATTAAACCAAGATAAACCATGTGTAATTTGTGTCTGTGTGTGTGTGTGTGTGTGTGTGTGTGTGTGTGTGTTGGGAGGGAACTTTTTTAAACATGTTTTAATTGCGAAAATGTGCCCCCCCCCCCAACTTATATTTTGTTAAAGCGCCTCATACTTATAATGCAGCACACAGTGTTTTTTGCTTGCAAAAAATTCACCAGATTCCCCATATTGCAATGGGATCTCATGTACACAACCCTCTTCAAGTACTCTTCAGGTTTTCATTAGGATTTGCTTTGAGTGGGCCGTCTCAAAACACTGAGCTTCTTTATTTATGCCTTGTTGGAAAAAAAGCTGTCTACAAGACATCTACTGATTTTGTACCAAAATGGATTTAGAGCTTCGATGTATCTTGACTGAGTTTTTCTTCCAGTTGCAGAGAAGCAATCACAAACATAATGCTGCCATAACCATGCTTTACCATCTGTATAGTTTCTGTGGATAATAGCAGGCTGATAATGTCTTGTTTTTGTATTAAAATATCTTTTAAATATGGGCCCCACCTTTTTTTCTAGTCCAACCATGACATGGTTTACCACATATTTTGTGGTGATTTTAGACGTCCCTCTCTCTTCTTCACTTCCTCTTTTTAAACACACTGTTTTTTAGACTCCTACTTTATTTGGAGAGAGACTCACACCTTTGCTTTAATGTACAACATCAGTGGCGAAAACTTTGCATTGATGGTGAATATATATAAAAAAAATCTCCTAATAAATGTTTAAGGCATGTGTGTCTACCTGCATTATCTCTCTTTCTCTCTCTCTCTCTGAAGTGTGATTGGTGTTGAAGCCTCACTACTTCCTCTGTTCTTAAACATTGCTCATTTAGGCAGTCTTCAGTAGGACAGGATGGAGCTCCGTCCACTCCGTGTGATGTTCTGTAAGTAAATGTTCTCTGTGTGTCTTCATTACAATGATTGGTTTATACTTAACAAACTAAGAGTCCTGATGTCAGTTTCTGCATAATTATTTCATTTGCATGTAGTTCAAGTTTAAATCTGAATTAAAAGTAAACAGTACATTCTGTTTATTTTTTGTTTGTTTATAATTTATTCAACATTTTTTTAAAGGATATTTTCTGTACTTGTAACATCTACTGTTTAAAGTGAAGACAGCTCCTCTTGTAGATTCACCATAAAACCCTGCAGGACTGACATGAGACAGAGTCAAGCAGACTGGAAAGCAAGTGACTAAGTTACTAAATAAGAGAATTTATTTAGTAAGGTATAGGGTGTTTTAACACCAAGCAATTCGTATTACACCACCATGTTTTTGAATTCTCAATGGTGATTGGTCAGAAGATGTTGACTAATTTTCTGGTGCCGGTTGCAGGATAAAGCACCAAATTTATATAGTTGTCATATTTTATCATGTCTTTATAAAGTGACTTGTATTGGGACTTGTACAGGGGGAAAAGTTATTTTACATTTACGCGTTTATGGAGTGTCGAGGCTCAGTGCTTCATAATGATCAGTACTTTTTCCATCGTTGTAAAGACTTTAGGTGAAACAGTGACTTAGTGGTTAGCACTGTCACCTTGCACCTCCAGGGTCTGAGTTCGATTCCCACATCGGGTCTGTGTGTATGGACTTTGCATGTTCTCCCAATGCTTTGTGGGTTTTTTCCCACTTTCCAACAATCTGAAGTTTAGGCTAATTTTTAGGTTTATCCTGCCTAATCTTTTATTTTTTCTGTTTCTCTTCCTGTCTTTAGTGCTGATGGGACTCATCCACTGCATACTAACAGGTGATTCTCGCATTTATTTATTTATTTTTGCCTTTAATATATGTGAAACTCTGTCCAGTAATAAGACGGAGAGCCACCAATTTGTAACACATGGTACCGGATGTCTCTTGTGCTGCTTTGTGTCTAGAATTTTTTAAGTGTTTATTTATTTATTTATTTATTTATTTATTTATTCATTATTATGTTGTTGTAATAGAACTGGGTGTTATTCACAAGTTGTAGCAGTGAACACAGTTTTCTAGTTCAAATTGTGCATACAGTGATGCATATGTGTGTGTGCTTCTTTTTACCGGGGACAAGGACTTAACTGTACACCGCACTAGTAGGGATTCACTATCTCATCCTAACCAACAGCTACAGCTAAACATGAAGGTTTGGTAAATCCATCAACTCCTTTGTATAGTGATGGGCCTGTGTTGTGGACGACTGTCATTTTCTTTATTCATTTATACTGTCTTTTTATTAGTTCTGTATAAAACAAAAAATTAAGGAGAAATGTTGTTCATGCTAATGTTCCCAGCAGAGGGACAAAAGGAAACAACAACAACAAAACCCTTTATTTGTTCACAAAAAGGAATCCTTGCTAAGTCACACCACAGAATCAGGAGAATGGCAGCCACATGATTAGAAATTCTCTACTGCATCACAATATAAAGTGCATCTAGAATATCAGGAAACAGTTAATGGTCTTTCATAATTTAATTTAAAAAGTCTCCTATAAAACTCTCCTATATTCTAGATTCATTACATGTAAAGTAAAATATTGTTTTATTTAAATTTTTAAATGAATCATCAACTTAATCATAAATAAATGTTTATTTATGCTCCAAGTCTTGGTTGAGACTCCTTTAGCATAAGTTACTTTTAAATGGTGAATAGATTGGAGGTGATCAAATCAAAGATTAGGAATCAAACACAATAATATATTTTGTGGTAGTTTGGCACTATGGGCAGGCGCTAAGTCCTACTTGAGAAAAAAATTGCCATTAAAGCTTGTCAGCAGACAGAAACACTAAGTGCTCTAAAATCTACTGGCAGATGGTTGTGTTGATTTTGACTTGATAAAACACAATGTAGTAGATGACATGGCACCGCAAAACATCACCAACAGTGGGGACTTCAAAATACCTGAATTTTGTGCCTCTCCACTTATCCAGATTTCAGTACCTTGGGTTAGGGATAGATATTTTCACTTCCTCTGTGAGTTGAAGCCTATTATAGAGATTATAGGCCATATGGAATGTTCATTCGGTCCCTCTGATGGTATCCCTCCTCGATTCATTAAAGAGATCTTTCATACCATTGGACCAGTGGTTGAGAAAATTTTAATTGTCTGACTACTGGTCTTGTGGCTGAGACTTTTAAGCATGCTGTGGTGGTGCAACCATTAATTAAAACCTAACCTGGATCCCTCAATTCTGTCTAAATTCAGACTGATATCTAAGTTACCATTTCTTTCAAAAGAAGTGAAGAAAATTGTCTTTGTACAGTTACAGTCTTACTTAAATGCACATGGCATTCTTGAGTTGTTCCAGTCTGCTCTCCACAGCACTGAAACTCTTTTTAGATCTTTTTAGTTTTTAATGATCTTTTAATAACTACTGACTCAGGGAATTTTGCTTTTCTTCTTTTTTTAGATTTCACAGCTGCATTTTACACTGCGTATCATTTCACTCTCATATATTGTCTGCAACAGTGTGGGCATTACTGGTTCTGCCCTGGACTGGTTTAGATCATACTTGATAGACAGAAGTTTTACTGTGTTTTACTTGGTGACTCTGTATACTGATCTTAGTCTTAATCAGACTAAAACTAAAGTGCTGGTATTTGGACCTAGGGGAGCATGTGTTGACCCTTTCACTGAGACGTGTTTCTGTAAATCTTATGTAAAATCAACAGCTAGAATCCTGTGTGTTTTATTGGACAGTGATTTTAAAGCAAATTAAATTAAAGCAAATTATTATGGATAAGCAAACTGACTCTGCTGTTGAAGCTAGCTTTTTTCAGCTTAGTCTCTAGTTCAAGGTCAAGCCATTTTTAACCAAAAAAAAAAAAAAATCTTGAAAAGGTTATACACGCTTTTATTTCAAGTCAGCTTAATGATTGTAATTCCCTTTATGTTGGTGTTGGTCAGGGCATGATTACGCGGTTGCAGTTGGTCCAAAACGCTGCTTACCGCTGCATGTTTAAAGACCTTTTAGGCTTTTATTTACATCTTTGCATCTTTTCAGTAGCAGCCCCAAACTTTAAAATGAGTTCCCTCTGTACATCAGGTAGACCCTGACTCTTCCTATTTTTTTTTTATCTCACCTGAGATACACAGCAGCATTTTATTCAGAATGATAAAGTATTCTTCTCCTGTTTTGTTTATTTAATATTTATTTATTGTTTTACTGTTATATTTGCTTATTTTATAAAATGAGGATGGACTTTTTATCATTGTATTTTGTTTTATTTGGATTTAATTTCATTTTATTTTCTTACTATTGTCTGGGTTTAGTGTCTGCAGCTTTTTTAGAATTGTACAGCACTTTGGTCAAGTTTTGTTAAATGTGCTTTAAAAATAAATTTAACTTGACTTGACTTATGGCAAAACAGTAATCAAAGTAATAGTGATTTTACTTAAGTAGAATTTTTAGTATTCTTTCTATTTTTGACACACACACACACACTCTGTCACAGCTGTGTTGCACTGTGGTGGAATCTTTGTGATACAGTACATTATTACCACAGTTAGCACGCTCTATAACAGTGGTTTTCAAACTTTCAGGCCAGCGACCCCAATTGAAGATCGACAAGATCTCGCGACTCAAGCTAACAAAAACAAGCAATAAACATAACAATATGTTCACAGTATTTTGACTACATTTACTATACATCAAAATTATTTTGGCTTATCTTTTAATGGGAAGGGTGTACTTGTTTTTATTTTTTTGCTTGTTGAGCAATCATGTGTTTTGCGGGGCTTCATACTTTCATGAGCAAGCACTTCTGAACAGATTACACGTTGAGGGAAATCTACGTTGTTAACAGTAGAGCAAATGAATCCATACTTTATGAATTTCTTCCTGATATTTTCGATGTTTCCTACTTTGGTCTAACGGGGTCTTGCTCTTATGCTTGGTCGATGTACATGGTTCCGATGACTCAGGCAAACTGTCCACAATTTACTCAACATTTTTAGATTTGCGAATAACTAATTTATCCATTTTGGCAGTTGCGGTTTTCACGTGCAGTTGTGCACTGTCTAGTAGCAATAACTAGCGAGCCAGTCGCTGCACAGTGACGTCATACTTTTGAGTCGCGAATTTATTATTATTTTTTTTGTAACGCTCAGTTTAAACACTCACACTTAATCAGTAATATCTTTACAAATCAGAAAATATTTATTTATAGCATTTACTTGTAATACTGAAAAGTGTGTATTATAATCACAAAAAAAGACATTTTTAATCCCTCTCGCGACCCCATGAAATTATTCCGCGACCCCTCTGACCCCCAGTTTGGGAACCACTGTTCTATAAGTACGGTGAAACCTCGGATTACGCGTAGTATGGTTTGCGAGTGTTTCGCAAGACGAGCATATTTTTAATACATTTTGTCTTGAAAAACAAAGGTTTAAAAGTCACAAGAAGTTACAAGTCTTTAGTATCATGTATCACGCATGCATTTCTTATTTTGACGCCGAGCGTCATGTGATCACAACTGAACCAACGGTTTTTCTCTCTTTTGCGCTGTGGAATTGTGGGTAATCGTCTCCCTTGCTGGGTCTTAGTGCAACTCACTGGTATAATCAATATTCGTGCACGCGTGTATTGTTTACTATAACACTGTGACTATGTGTGTGGAAAACATACTTTATTTTGTGTTTAAAAGCGCGTGTGTACAGCGCATGTGTGCTGTTTCCTATAACACACGTGTGTGAGCGCGTGTAAAGCAAAAGAAAGTCTTATTAGAGGTTAAAAATTTAATTTCCTCCTCTCTGATTCAACTTGTCGTTATGTGTGTGCGCGCAAGTAATTTGACACTGTGACGGTTCACACACACTCTCTCTCTCTCGCCTTTAGTGTGTGTAAAGCACTCCTTCTCTGCTTCACACACACACACAAACACACACTAAAGGAGAGAGAGAGAGAGAGAGAAAGAGAAAACCGGCACAGTGTTAAATTACGCGTGCGCACACCATAATGCACACACATAATGACAGGCTGAGAGGCTGAGAGGCCTCTCACCCACAAACACACACACATACACAAACAAAGAAAACACTTATCTGTTGGGATTAATTTTATGACTTTTTCTAAAGGTAAAGTGCAGGTTAATTAGTTTTATTTTGAATTCATATTTTGTATGTATTATTATTAGCAACAGTGCTAATCAATAAGCCACTGTGCCACCTTATTGCAGATTAATGTTGGCGGCGTATCAGTAGCACGCAGCGGCCGCTCCGGAGCCAAAATGGTGCTACGTTGTTTACGTTTTGTGTGTACCGCGTTTATTTTACTCTGTGTATGGATATCGTTGCGACATCCACGATGACCTGCAGGAAAAGCTACGCGACCTCAGCTTGCTGCGTGAACCAGGCCTCAAAGCCTCGCCATTGCCTGATGCCAGAAAAGGGGACATGGGAAGTGGTGAGTGAGAAAGTGGAAGCGCGGCAAGCGGGCGGAAGTCTGTGCTAGGTTAAAAACAAACCCTAGCCGGGCGGCTCTCCCGTCCATCATCTTATCCAACGTCTGCTCTCTGGACAATAAACTGGACTACATTCGACTCCAGCAGGCTACACAGAGTGAAGTTAGAGACTGCTGTGTCTTTGTTTTCATAGAGACATGGCTCAGCGACAGAATACCTGACACTGCTATTCAGCTAGACGAGCTAACCTCGTTTCGCGCCGACAGAAATGAAGCTCTGTGCGGTAAGACTCGCGGTGGCGGCTTGTGTGTTTACATCAACACGAAATGGTGCAAGAACTCTGTGCTAGTTTCTAGTTACTGCTTATCGCTGGGGGAGTTTGTGACTGTTATATGCAGACCTTTTTATTTACCACGGAAATTCACCACTGTTTTCATTATTGGAGTGTACATTCCACCTAGCACTAATGTTAAGCAAGCGCTATGGCAACTGTATACAAAGATCAGTGAACTGCAAAATACACGCCCGGTCGGACTGTTTATTGTTGCTGGAGATTTCAACCATGCAAATCTCAAGTCAGTGCTTCCTAGATTCCATCAATATGTGGACTTTGCAACGAGAGGGGAAAACACGCTTGTTTACACAAACATCCCCGGCGCATATTGGGCAGAGCCCCGGCCCCACCTCGGCTACTCAGACCACGTCTGTTATGCTAATTCCAGCATACAGACCATTTATCAGGCGTTCAAAACCGGTTCTGAAGCAGGTGAAAACCTGGCCAGCAGGAGCCATCTCTGCTCTTCAGGACTGTTTCGAGAACACTGACTGGAACATGTTTAGGGAGGCTGCAACTTACTTCACCCACTTCACTGACTTGGAGGAGTACACGTCATCAGTGACCAGCTACATCAACAAGTGCACTGATGACGTCACTGTCTCCAAGAGCATTATCTTAGGACCCAACCAGAAACCGTGGATTACTGCGGAAGTGCATGCACTTCTGAGGACCCGAGACTCGAGAAACGGAAAATAAGGTGGCGCTTAGAGGAGCAAGGGCCAAACTTTCTCAGGCCATCAGAGAGGCGAACCGCACACACGCCCAGAGAATCCACAACCACTTCATAGACAGCGGCGACACACGGCGCATGTGGCAGGGCTTACAAGCCATCACTCACTACAGGACAACATCACCTGCCTGTGACGGTGATGGCTCCCTCCCAGATGCACTGAACAACTTCTACGCTCGGTTCGACAGGCAGAACGACGTGGCGGCGAGGAAGACCACCCCTCCTCCGAACGACCAGGTGCTGTGTCTCACTACAGCTGATGTGAGGAAAACTCTACGAAGAGTCAACCCACGTAAAGCTGCTGGACCAGACAACATCCCAGGCAGAGTGCTCAGAGAATGTGCGGAACAGCTGGCAGATGTTCTTACCGACATCTTCAACATCTCTCTGAGCAGCGCCGTCGTTCCCACGTGCTTCAAGGCCACCACCATCGTACCCGTGCCCAAGAAGTCTTCTGTAGCAGAAGACTGTGTAGCAACACAGTTCAAATAACATCATTAAGTTCGCTGATGACACGTCCGTGGTGGGTCTCATTAGCAAGAACGACGAGTCAGCAAACAGAGAGGAAGTGCAAAGCCTAACTAACTGGTGTAAAGACAACAACCTGTCTCTGAATGTTGACAAGACAAAGAAGATTGTTGTTGACTTTAGGAGGACACGAGGCGACCATTCTCCGCTGAGCATCAATGGCTCCTCTGTCGAGGTCGTCGAAAGCACCAAATTCCAAATTCCACCTAGAGAAGGACCTCAGCTGGTCTCTTAACACCAGCTCCCTACACAAGAAAGCCCAACAGCGTCTCTTCTTTTTAAGAAGACTGAGGAAGGCCCAGCTTCCACCACCGATCCTGACCACCTTCTATAGAGGAACTATCGAGAGCATCCTGAGCAGCTGCATTACTGTCTGGTTTGGGAATTGTGCCATATCGGACCGCAAGACCCTACAGCGGATAGTGAGAACAGCAGAGAAGATCATCGGGGTCTCTCTCCCCTCTATTGAGGACATCTACACCACATGCTGAATCCGCAAAGCCACCAGCATTGTGGCTGATCGGACACACCCCTCTTACACACACTTCACACTCCTGCCACACTCCTGAAAAAGGTACATTTGGGAAGCATTTGGGCACACACATCCAGACTGTGCAACAGCTTTTTTCCACAAGCTATTCGTCTTCTCAACAAAAAGGAACTGGACTGATAAACACACACATGCACACACAAAAACATTATCTCTCAGCTTAACTCAACTACCAAAAAACATTGAGACTGGACTGACTAATCAACACAAGCGCAAACACACTGACCTACACCACCAAACTGTCGTACCAACCTGCAAATGCTCTTTTGCACAATATTCATTACTGGACTACTTTTTGCACTAACTTCTTTACTTCTTAAATTCTTGTCACTACCTCAACTCATCAACTTACCACCTTATTAATGTTATGTTGTTGCACTGTCACTTTGTTGCTTTTGTTTGCACATTTGCACGTGCACTTTATGTTGTCTGTTGTCTGTAAAAACCCTATAGATAGTCTTCCTTAGTTCCTCAGCTAGTTTAGTTTTCTGTTAATTTATGTTGTAAATTTATGTTGCATGTACTGTAGCACCTTGGTCCTGGAGGAACGTTGTTTTGTTTCACTGTGTACTAACTGTATATGGTTGAAGTGACAATAAAGCCTATTTAAACTTAAACTTATTAGTTAAAAAAACCTAGCAGATATGTAGTTTGGAGCAGTGGAGTGTAAGTGTAATGCGAGGACATACTGTACATACTGCTTGTGACAAACACTGATATTCGTTTTGGTGCTACACATATGATAAATGTAAACATTTTCTGTAAAAGTTGTTTTGCAATTTTTTTTTTAAATATGTTTTCTAAAAAAGCTCAATGCAAATTGCATTTAAAAAATATAAATATCACTGCATATAAAAATTCTGTATACTAAACTATGCACACAATATACTGTATGATACAAATATATAGTAGACCTAAAATATATAGTACTGTAACAGCCCGGTTGAAGAAAATTAAGGATTGAACTCATACACTGATGTTGTACTGTCTTTGTTGGGAGTTTATTGTCCGTATTGAATGTACAACAACAAAAGAGCTAGAATAACAGATAAAAATAACAAAATCGGAATCTGCATGAAATCCACATCCATATACAGTAAATGAAACAAACAAACGACATTACAGCAATAAAACACTAAATTAAGCTTACATTTATCACAGACATAAATTACTCATAATAGAACAAACACATAAACCAGTCATAGAGAGTATACGTTACAGATATGCTATATGTGAGCATAATGTTATTAACTACCTTGTTCCCCCTTTCAACCAGGTGCCAGTCAACAAAGTCAAAAAAGAAATAAATACTGAAAAATAAAACAACAAAGTGCGACTATATGTATAAATGAACTTAAATGTCTTTTATCGTTAATTCTGTAATTCTTCTCTGTGTGCGTGCGCTCTCTCCCGATATAAGACCTCCGTGCATTTCCACCCAGTCACATTTCAAAACAAACGTCTCTATAGGTTAAATAACTTAAAGAGTGCAAAGCATGATGAAAATTACAATAAGCATAACTAATATCAAGAAATATAATTAAATCACCTCAGAATATTAATCTTATTAATTACTTCAAATAACTGAGGGTTATGTACAAGTACATTTTATAAAAACACACCAACGTTAGTCTACCCTGTATCTACATTTATTTTTATGATGTGTGTATGTAAACTTCTGACCAGACTATATTGTCGTTGGATGTTCAATTTTAAAACAATAGGCATTTATATGGAGTTGCCACCCCCACCCTTACCTCTTCTGGTACAACTGCTGGAATCTGTGCCTAGCTTCCAATCAGCATTTCAGTTTATCCCAAAGTTGATCAGTGAGATTGATGTCAGAGCTTTGTGCAGGACAATGAAATTTCTCCCTAAAAACTAGAAACTGTTTGTTAAATAGATACAGTAAATAATAGTACTGTATTTGGATTTAATTCTTGCAAAATAAACATGATTTTTCTTACAGATAATTTACTAAGTGAGGATACTACATCAGGTGGGCGACTACACTGAGCTACACTGTAACTAAGTCACATCTTACCTTACAGTCATATTAAACTTTTTTCTTCTATTTAGTTAAGCCTCAAAATTCCCTAATTACTGATAAGAATAAGAATATTCTTATCATTCTTAATCATATAATCATATAATCATATTATCATATTCTTAAGAATAAGAGTGAGTGGGTGGGTGGTGGTGGTGGGGGGGTCGGGGTAGTGGTAATGGTAATGGGGGGAGTGGTAACAGCGCTGCTGTTGTTTGTTTGGATGAGAGATGGAGAGATTGCTGTGGATCATTTTCTGGTGGGACCGAACCATACTCGGTATACTCCGATAACACACATACGATAAACACGAACTTCGGACATTTTTCATTCACCCGCACACATACACATACCATTTATTATATATACCTTTTAAATATTGTTATATCTTTGTTTGGTTGTGGTGCACCTTTTTCATTTACTTTATTTAGTTTTGTATAATACACTGTTTGTCCTTTTTGCTCATCGGCCTATTAACGCAACAACGACACAAAGATAAAAGACCTCTCGATTTTTGTAGCCACAGTTAATATAAAATTAGCTGGTCGTTACACGGTAAAACCGACGCCATCTTTTCTATGTATTTACGGGTCTCCAGAGCCATCATTCTGTTATGGTAATGGGCGTTTAGTTTTCCGACACACGCTATAATACCAATCATAAATCACCGCACCATCTGACCAATCACAGCAGTGAGGGCTCACAGAAAGGAGGGGTTTAGACAGACTGATTCTTTAAACTGCTTCACACAAGTCATTTACAAATCATTTAGAAATGGGGTAAAATTAAATCTATTTTTGGAGAAAACTAAAGTGTTTTTTGACCTTGCATACATGTAAACCTGTTTTAAGAGACTTATTAAGCAACATTAGCAACCTTTAAAATGGCATAATAGGGGCACTTTAAATGAGCCTTGGTGTATTATACAGTATATACATTAAACATGCAACTTTTTATATGTGACTATTAAAACTTTATTATGAAAAATGTATAAATACTGATCAATTTTAGACTAAAAAACATAAAGCCATCACAGGTGATCTGATTTAGCCAGTGTGTGCATTGAACTTTTAACCTTACTTACTTGTACTGTATATAAATGTGTGTTTGTGTGTATACAGTATCTGTTGCTTGCTACTTGTATGCGCGCCTTTGCCATAAAATAATTGTGTGTACTGTATATAAATGTGTGTTTGTGTGTATAAAGTATGTGTTGCTTGCTACTTGTATGCGCGCCTTGGCCATAAAATAATTGTGTGTAATTTTATATTAAGAGATGTAAGCTAGCTTAGGATCTTTAAATCTATGTACTATGAGCCTCATGAACACAGAATGGTGTTGTAACTGTCACAAAGTGGGTGCTTTGTATGTACACATTTTTGTGTGCATGTGTGTGTAACACACATTAGTGGAACAACTTTAAAAAAATACTGAGTCAGTTTAAGTATGTTATTTAAATTGAGAGAGGATAAAAAGGGGCTTCATAAAGTTACTGCTTCAGAAACATACTTGAGTTGGGACTAAAGCCTCATGCTCAGCTTCTCTTTACAGACTTCTCATCTGCATTCAGCCACACTTTATTGCAGAGAAGTTACTTTCCAATTTTTTACATTCTTTTAAAAGAGTTTCGTTTCTCTCATTACTGGATTCTTGTGAAAAGCTTTTATACAGGGAGTGGAGCAAATCTAGGATCTCTAAATCCAATAACAGTAAACCAAAACACGAGCATCCAGGTCGCTGTTAAAAGATAAGAAATCATGGCACTTAACAACTCAAAGCAAATAATAATTTGTAGGTACAGTTTGTAACAGTTGGCAAATTGTTAATTTATGTTGATTTATGAGCGCATGTAAAATTTTTGTACCTATATCACATATACAGTCAGGCATTTATATTTAGATGAAATTCACTATAGCATCTATAAAGACAGGCTTCATGCTTTCAATGTGGAACTAGCCACAGCTAGACAGACCTTCTTCTCAAACATTATAAACAGTAGCTTAAACAACACACACTCTTTTTGCTACTGTTGAGAGACTGACAAATCCACCAAGTGAGATTCCCATTGAAATGCTCTCCGACAGCAAATTCAATGAGTTTGCTTTTTTCTTTTCTTAGAAAATCAGTGAAATTAGAAGGGCTATTAATTTGCTGCTGGAATTTGTGTCTAGCTTCCAATCAACATTTTAGTTCAACTTAAAGTTGATCAGTGAGATTGATGTCATAGCTTTGTGCCGGACAATTGGATTTCTCCTTAATAGACTAGATACTATATGTTAAATAGATACAGTAAATAATAGTACTGTGTTTGGAATTAATTCATGCACAATAAACATGATTTTTCTTACAGATCATCTACCAACTGAGGATACTACATCAGGTGAGCGACTACACTGAGCTACACTGTAACTAAGTCACATCGTACCTTACAGTCACATTAAACTTTACATTTTTTTTCTGTTTCTTTAAATTATTTTTACATTTTTTTATCTTAAAGTTACCCCAAATTACCTAATTACTGATAAGAACAAGAGTCATAAGAATAATTACAATGAGCACAATATTGCAAAATTCATGGTTAAATGAAGCTTGGTGTATTATATATATACATTTAAAATGCAATTTTTTATGTGTGACTATTCAAACTTTAGTATAAAAAAATATATAAATACTGATCAATTTTAGACTAAAAAATATAAAGCCATCATAGGTGATGTGATTCAGCCAGTGTGTGCATTGAACTTTTAACCTTACTTACTTGTATATAAATGTGTGTGTTTGTGTGTGTATGCGTGTTGCTTGCGAAGGCTGTAGAATCTGAAACAATAATATAAATTAAAGAGTGAGTGTGCATGAGGAGTTATAAAGTGATGTGTGTGTGTGTGTGTGTGTGTGAGAGAGAGAGAGAGAGAGAGAGAGAGAGAAAGAGAGAAAGAGAGATGCGATGGAGTAATAATTAAGCATGTGTACATCAGAATTATTATTTTCTAGCGCTATTTTTATTTCATTTATTAATTATACCTAATAAATGAACTATACTTCATTTATTACTAACTATATGTTAAAAGAGCAATGGGCCACACTGTAACACAGTCTCATTATGTCTCATTATAAACTTTACAATTTGTTTACTTTTAATTTTCAAATTTTTTTTTATTATATTTATTGTTTTAGCTTCTAATTTATTGTTTACCTTTTTTTAATAATTTGTTTACAGTTTTTGCCTATTGCTTACACACGTTTTGCACAATTTGGCCCATTATGTCACAACTCTACACACAAACCCATCAGACATAGCACTTGGAGATTAACAACTCACATCTATGCCAAAATGAAACACTGCACTCAAAACTTTACACTCCTTTCTAAAAATCTAATTCTTGCAACAAAACCATACACACAAGCACCATTTGAATTACTCTTTCATATCAGCAACAACACACTGATGAGCTTTATATAAAACACTGCAGTCTTTGTGTTTGTAGTTTGCTCAGACTCAGTTTTCTGTAAAACTCAAAAGTAGAATTTCTGCAGTAATCAAACAAGAGTTTTTACAAAAAAAACAAACATTCTTACGGAAATAAAAAAAATTGAATCACAAAACGAAAAAAAACACTGAAGAAATTGCTCTTGGGGGAAAAACATATACTTTATTTGTGTGTGTGTGCATTCGCGTGTGTGCGTGCGTGCATGTGTGTTTGTGGTGGGGGGGTGGGCTTATGGATCCTGCCTTCTGTTTGGATCTGGCCACAAGACCTCAACAACATCACAGGCGATGTCCTCACGGGCTAGGCATCGGGGAAAATATCGCCTTGTGTGCCGAATCCACCCTTGGATTGATCCTATCTCAATGTCTCCGCATGCCTCTTCCATTGCTTGCAGAAGAGTCATTCGGGCATGTGGTTGCCGATCATATACTTTCCACCGCCACGCTGAAAAGAATTCCTCGATTGCATTTAGAAAGGGGCTGTAAGGGGGCAGGTATAAAACTGTGAAATGGTTATGGTTGTTGAACCAATCTCGGACCAGAGCTGCCCGGTGGAAACTAACATTATCCCAGATGACAACAAACCTGGACTGCTATGGTCTGTCCTGCACAACTGCATGTAGTGCATCTAGAAACGCAATGATCTGTCCTGTATTGTAGGGACCTAGAGTGGCATGGTGATGCAGGACTCCTTGGACACTAATTGCAGCACACATGGTGATATTTCCCCCACGCTGCCCAGGGACATTTACAACAGCCCTTTGTCCAACTATGTTACGGCCCCGACGCCTGGTTTTGGCCAGATTGAAGCCTGCCTCATCCACGTAGATGAACTCCTGTGGCAGTTCGGCGGCATCAAAATCCAGAACTGTCTGTAACAGAAAATATGGAATAGTGTTACTACTGTAAAAAAAACATATTGTATATATTTTCACACAAGTAGGGGCTGGGTTGGGTCACTATAGACAAAAACTACAAGCTGCAGGCAGGGCAGGAGGCAGCATAAACCCTCATTCCCACATCACAACATATAGTATGTTAAATAAAGTGACACATACCTGCACATAATCATGGCGCAGATCCTTGACCCTGACACTGTTTCTCTCAAATGGCACCCTATACAGCTGCTTCATTCTGAAGCTATGTTTCTGTAGGATGCGACTTAGTGTAGAAATGCTGACCCTGTTGATATTGCTGAATACGGATTGCATTATTTTCTCGCACCATTTCAATGATGGCAAGCTCTTGTTGTTCAGTGAAGAGCCGTTTCCTTCCACCTTGAGGCGGTCATCTAACCATTCTGTTGAAAATGCCACCACAAGATGTCATTGGTTAGGTTCTTTTTCACATAATGTACTTTCTGTACTTTTTTTTCACAACTGTACACAGTACTGTAACATCACAATGGTATTTCTACCCATTTAGTACATTTATGTAGTACAGTTAGTACAGTAATACTGTAATATGATACAGAATCATGTGACACATACAGTAGGTACAGTCTGGAGTAGAAACTTAAAGATATACCTGTTCTCCAGTCGAAATGTCCTTATTATCGATGCTACTGTGTAGCGACTGAGATTGGGGTGGACTCTTTGCCCAGCCTCCCTCATGGACAGGCCATGATTGATCACGTGGTCCACCAGAGTAGCCCTGATGTCATCTGACACACGTCTCCGCACTGGTCCTCGTCTTTGTCCTCGTCCTCTTCCACGTCCGACTTCTCTCTGTCTTTGTCCTCCTCTTCCTCTCACTCTCATTGCCTCCATGCTTGCAAAGTTCTCTAAATGTCTCACCTAAGGTCTATTTGTAGTGCTAAGGCTCAGACAGATTGGTGTTCTGTTTTCTGTGAAAGTTATTTCAGGTGTGTATCTAAGTGTGTACAATTGCCAGATGAGTTTTGCTTTTTGAACAGAGTGTTTTCCCAATGATAACAGGTGATTTAGTTTTTGAACAAAGTGTCTAATGTAAGAAAACGTGTGTAGTGTTTCGCAATAAGTGTGTTACAGAATTGTAAACAAAGTGCAAAGTTGAAAATGTGTTTAAGCTATTGTTACACTGTGTTTAAGATAAGATCTTAGAAGTTTAGGTATTAAGGCTTTGGTGTAAGCATTCACTTTTAGTGTGTAAGCAATAGGCAAAAACTGTAACATAGATTTACCTTCTCATCTAACTAAAAATTATTGGTGTCCCCCAAGGTTCCGTACTTGGTCCACTTTTATTTCTCGTTTGCGTACTGCCATTAGGTCAAATCATCAGACGTCAGGGTCTCAGTTTTCATAATTATGCTGATAATATTCAAATCTATTTTACAGTTCAACCCGATTCACTCTGTCCATCACTTTCTATTGTTTCCTGTCTTTAAGAACTTAAAACTTGGATGTCTGATAACTTCTTACAACTAAATTCTGATAAAACGGAAATCCTACTCATTGGCCATAAATCACAGTGTTCCTCCCAGCATGGGCCCGTCCCTCCATTGTTCATAGATGTCAATGGAGTCCAGATTAGGCCATCAAAAACTGTGCGAAATTTGGGAGTATTGTTTGACTCTGTGTTATGCTTTGATTCACATATTGGTCAGACTGTTAAAACGTGCTTTTATCAGTTACGCAACATTGCTCGTTTATGTCCCTCACTTAATTTTGGAGATGCTGAAACAATTATCCATGCTTTTATAACCCCCAGGCTGGATTATTGTAACTCCTTATATGGTGGCTTACCTGCCAAAGCTATCAATCGTCTCCAAATGGTACAAAACGCGGCAGCTCGTGCTCTTACATTTAACAAAAAATCTGCACATATCACTCCCATCCTCCACCAACTTCACTGGCTTCTTGTATCCAAACGTATCCAGTTTAAACTCTTAATCCTAGTTTATAAGGCCTATCATAGATTTGCACCTCAATATCTTGCAGAGTTAGTGCAACCATACACTCCGGTACGGACTCTTAGATCTAGCAGTGACAATTTGCTTGTTGTGCCCAAGTACAAGCTTTCTACTGTGGGTGGTAGGGCTGTTTGTATTATAGGCCCCAAGCTGTGGAATAAGCTGCCCCATAATATTCGGTCTGCCTCCTCTTTTTAGATTTTTAAATCTTAACTTAAAACTCATCTATTCACTACATCTAAATAACCTTTTTTTTCCCTCTCTTCCTCTTCTCTCACAAAGTTGCTAGACCTTCTGATGTTATTATCAATGATTCCTTGTTGTCAACACTTGCTTGTCTAAATGTTCCCTCTGTTTTTCTGATGTATTTTGTTTGTCAATTGTCATTGCTTGTATTATTTTGTTAAAGTGACCTTGGGTTCTTGAAAGGCGCTATAAAAATTAAACATATTATTATTATTATTAAATTCAAAAACTATTTAAAATTAGTCATCTAAATCAAATTAAATTAAAATTTTATTTGTCACATATACAGTCATGCACAGTATGATATGTAGTGAAATGCTTACATTATATGACCACCCTAACAAAAAGATTATTAATAAGTATGGAATAATAAATATGGAATAAAAAAGAAATAAAATAAAGAAAAAACTTTAGCTATAGAAAATATAGCTATAGAGGATAAGAACAAAATTATAAGAAAAACTTGCTGTACAAATATAGAAAATAATGCAATCATAAATATGCATGAATGTGTAGTTGCAATGCCCATTAATGTGCAATGAGCAAAAATTAAATAGAAATGTGTGCAAATGTGCATGAATGTGCAATGACCATTTGCAATTGACCTCGCATTTACGGCCCTCTTCTTTCAGGTTGCCAAACCAACACACACAAACTCTCTGCCTTACACAGACACACACGCGCACTCAAAAACACTGCAAGCACTAAGACCCAGCAGGGGAGACGATAGGTCTCGGCTTTACAGGTCCCCTTCTCTCAGGTTGCCAAATAAACACACAAACTTCTCTCTGTCGCGATTGTTTTTAAAGGTGAGGAGCTGTTTAATTTTTTTTGTTGTTGTTGTTTTACTTATAGCAGTGATCCTGTTAGTATGCGCTCACAGGAGTGTAACTAGGAATGTTCCTTGCTAATTTTTAAACGGTTTTAAAAATGGTCTCTCCGTTAATGTGTGCGCGCGCACGTACATCACACACACACACATTATTGTGTGTATTCACCCAGCAGGAGAGGCGATTACCTACAATTCTGCTGCAAGAGAGAGAAAAACCGTTGGCTCACTTGTGATGATGTAACGCTCGTTGTTAAAACAAGAAGCTTATGCATGAAACATGATACTCGGTGCTTGTAAACTAAGACAATGCTCGTTTTTCAAGTCAAAAATGATAAAAAATTGTTGCTCGTCTTGCGAAACACTCGTAAACTGCGTTACTCGTAATCCGAGGTTTCACTGTATATATATAGATAGATAGATAAATAGATAGATAGATAGATAGATAGATAAAAATCCAGAAAATCACATTGTAGGGTTTTTTAAGAATTTATTTGGAAATTATGGTGGAAAATAAGAATTTGGTCAATAACAAAATTTTATCTCAATACTTTGTTATATACCCGTTGTTGGCTATGACAGAGGTCAAACGTTTTATGTAAGTTTTCACAAGGTTTTCACACACTGTTTGTATTGGGGAACAGCACCATGCATGACAGACGAGCTCTACAGAGGGTGGTGTGTTCAGCTGAACAAATCATCCGCACCGAGCTCCCTGACCTGCACTCGATCTACAGCAAACGCTGCTGGACTAAGGCCAGGAAGATTGTGAAGGACCTCAGCCATCCCAACAATTCTTCTTCCCGCAGGCCATAAGGACAGGACTAATATCATCTCTTTTACATCCAAGACTGACTGGGCATTTATGGCCACTATGGACACATTCATGCACACTTTTTGCACTATATACTTACACTTTCATTTATGGTCCACTGCACAAATCACTTTAATAAGAAGACACTTTAAGAAGTCACGTTATGCATATTTGCACACCTCAGTCATTTTTACATTTCTTATTTGGACAAATTTCTATTTTCTTCTTATATATTTTTATATTATATCTATTGATATTTTGTTCTTATTTGTACCCTATATTTTTATTTCATTTTACTTTGCACAGTATATTTTATTAGTAAAAAAAAAAAAAAGCGACGATTGCTGTCGGGTGGCCGGGGGGAAGAGCCTCGGATAAACAGCGCTCTCTCCCTTCTTTCTTGGCAACCCTCATGACGAGTTAACCCTTTCATGGAATAGCCTTATTCATCCCATGTTTTCATGCCATCATCTTCAAATTAATCGAATGTTGTTGATGCGAAGGCGTGGTTATATGATGTTGTCCCAGTTAGAAGAGACGCTTGGGCTATCTCCCTCCTGGGACATCATCCTCCCTGAAAAGAAGCATACACTCCTCACCAAGTCGTGTAGACTGACATCTTCCCTGGTGGGGAAGAGCTTTAGGCAACTGATCAGGCCTGGTGCACACCATGGCGGTTTTGGAGGCTTACCAGGCTGACCTGCTGAAAGACTTGAGCACTGGCGGGGCTCTACAACGTTGTTCCTGGAATTACGCTGTGCCACAGACCTGTTTCTTCATGCAACAAAGCAGATGGTCCATGCTATCGGCTGTTTATGGCTGCGATGGTGTTCCGCAGAGTTACCTGTGGCTAAATCTCACTGGAGAACCAAGGATAAGGATCGTGCATTCCTCCTTGATGCCCCATCTCGCCCTCTGGCCTGTTTGGTGACGCTGTACATATGAACAAGCCTTCGGGAAAGTCCTTCCCCGCCATGCTCAAGGGTTGGCTATAACAGAGGTCAAACGTTTTATGTAAGTCTTCACAAGGTTTTCACACACTGTTGCTAGTATTTTGGCCCATTCCTTCATGCAGATCTCCTCTAGAGCTCTAGTGATGTTTTGGGGCTGTCGCTGGGCAACAGAGACTTTCAATTCCTTCCAAGGATTTTTTATCGGGTTGAGATCTAAAGACTGGCTAGACCCTTCAGGACCTTGAAATGCTTCTTACGAAGCCACTCCTTTGTTGCCTGGGCGGTGTGTTTTGGATCACTGAGACCCTGCCACGTTTCATCTTCAATGCCAATGCTGATGGAAGCAGGTTTTTACTCAAAATCTTATGATACATGGCCCTATTCATTCTTTCCTATACATGGATCAGTCATCCTGGTCCCATTGCAAAAAAAAACAGCCCCAAAGCATGATGTTTCCATCCCCATGCTTCACAATAGGTATGGTGTTCTTTGGATCCACTCAGCATTCTTTCTCCTCTAAACACGAAAAGTTGACCAAAGTTCTATTTTGGTTTCATCTGACATTCTTCCAATCCTCTTCTATATCATCCAAATGCTCTCTAGCAAACTTCAGACGGGCCTGGAAACGTCTAGCACTGCAGGATTTGAGTCCCTGACGGCACAGTGTGTTACTGATGGTAGCCTTTGTTACTTTGGTCCCAGCTATCTGCAGTTCATTCACTAGGTCCCCGCGTGTGGTTCTGGGATTTTTGCTCACAGTTCTTGTGATCATTTTTTACCCCACAGGGTGAGATCTTGCGTGGAACCCCAGATCGAGGTAGGTTATTAGTGGTCTTGTTGGTCTTTGTAATAATTGCTCCTACAGTTGATTTCTTCACACCAAGCTACTGTATTGGCGGGCACGGACACTGCCTTATGCGAGCTGCATGAGGCACTTACACAGCATTGAACACAACACCGGGACGCTGCGCTTATTGTGGCGGGGGACTTTAACAGTGCCAACCTCAAACGCGCAGCACCGAACTTTTATCAGCACATCTCCTGCCCCACCAGGGGCGAAAGGACACTAGACCACTGCTATACACCGGTCAAGGATGGCTACAAGGCACAATCTCGTTTACTGTTTGGTAAATCGGACCACGCCACCATCTTCCTCATGCCAAAATACAAACAAAGACTGAAACAGGAAGTTCCGGTTCAGAGGGAGGTCGCGCGCTGGACAGCCCATTCAGTGGCCGCGTTACGGGACGCACTCGATGACGCAGACTGGGACATGTTCAGAAACTGCTCAGAGGATGACGTCAGCGTGTTTAGGGAAGCGGTTGTGGGATTCATCGGGAAACTAGCGGATGATACTGTGGAGAAAAAGACTATCAGAATGTTTCCCAACCAGAATCCGTGGGTGGATAAAACCATCCGCGACGCTCTGAGATCTCGCACCGCTGCCTACAACACGAGACTTGTGTCGGGGGACATGGAACCATACAAGGCTGCGTCATACAGCGTCCGGAAGGCAGTGAAAGCGGGGAAGCAGCACTACGGGAGGAAGCTAGAGTCACAGCTCCAACAGAGTAACTCTAGGAGCCTGTGGCAGGGACTAAGGACTATAACGGACTATAAAGCACCAACATCCGCTATGACGAACGCAGACGCGACTCTGGCAGACGAGCTGAACACTTTCTATGCTCGCTTCGAGGCTGCAGCTAAAGACGCTAGCGATGCTAATGCTAGCGGCGCTAACGGCTGCAGACAGGAAGACACTGCCAGCACCGGAAACGCTTTCATCATCACCGAGCACGACGTGAGGAGAGCCTTCAAGAGAGTGAACACCAGGAAAGCAGCAGGAAGGAGAGTAGCCCTTACCTCAGTATTGATGAAGTGCTTTGAACGCCTGGTCAGAGACTTCATCATTTCTTCACTACCGGACACACTCGACCCACTACAGTTTGCATACTGCCCAAACCGTTCTACTGATGATGCCATCTCTGACCTCCTCCACACATAACTCACTCACCTGGACATGGAAAGGGAATTATGTTAAAATGCTCTTCATCGACTACAGCTCTGCATTTAATACCATAAATCCCTCCACACTCACCATCAAGCTGGAGCACCTGGGACTCAGCTCATCTACAGTGGTTACTCAATCGGAATGTAGGTTCTACCGTCGCGGCGCTCGGCGGTACCGTTTGGCTTTGTGCGTTTGCTGGCTTTTACCGCTGAGTGGCGCTATAAAACTATAGACTGACGCCTCATGCCTTAGTTCATTCTCTGCTGGATTAATAAGACACAGAGTTTTAGAACTGCACGTAGTAGCGGATAAAATCAAGTAAAACATTGTAGTTAAACAAATTTATAATCACAGAACTAAAATTACAGTACAAATGTACAATTCAAATTAAATTAAATTTTATTAGGATCAAATTTAAACAAAATAAATGTTAATACAGTGAGCCTTTGGATTTTATCATGTGTAATTAGAAAAGAGGCGTGTAGGGTTTTGTGTCGTTTGTTCTTTAAATTTGTAGTAGATTTATTAACTGAAATAAATGACCATAAAATTATAACATTGTCAGGACGTTCTACTGCGTCAGCTGATGTTGGTCATTCAGCCCCGCTTGTGTTTGTGCGTTATTATAAGAATGAAATGCAGTAGACTGTTATGATCTGTAAACGGGTTCGACCCATGTTGCACGGGCGGCACCATAAAGCATGGACACGAGGCGAGGTCTTACGGGAAAGGGGTAATTTATTTAGGTAAAATGGGGGAGGAAAGTGTTGAAGGAGGAAGAATGGACAGAATGGGATAAAGGTTGTGCATGTGCAGTTCCGGGGGCTGTGCCACACTGGCATGCGGGCACACAGCTGATGATAAGTGTTGGTGCGCGGAGTGGCAGAACTGAGCACGCGGAGGCAGCGCTCCTGCACGCTCCCTCGTGACGGCGCTTCTCCCGCTGTCGATGGCCGGCGCGAGTCCTCGCTGACGCAAAAACTTAACACAAACGTCCTCGCAGCCTTTTCCTCTTCGGCAGCGGGGCTGCGAGGGCGGGCACGGTGCGGGAGTGAAGGTGCCGCGGGTGCTCGCGCAGCTCTTCTCGCGCTGTCCTCAGCGCGGAGATCAAAGGGCGGAATTCTAGTGTCCTTGTTTAAAACCCTATAAAGCCTGACACATTTAAAAATTGGAAGAAAATTATAGATTTTTGGGAAATTAGATGTTTATTAAGCCTTTAAACAAAATCAAAAAAAAAAAATTTGCCAACTCATTTTGTTTATGATATATTTCTTGTATCACATTTGATACATTAGGCTTTTTTGGAAACTTTTTACTTACAACAATGTAGATTTTAGATTAAAAAAAAAAAAATGCCTTCCTAACATTTAGAAAACAGAACATTTTAGGCAGTTTTTCTCTTAGTTTTTTTACATATATCTTTTTTCCAGTTCTTTTTATTTTACTTTGTGGTAGTCACGAAAGCAGTTTCTGTCTTTGTTCAGGCAAAGATGCACCTTACACTTCTCGCAGTATACATGTGAGAAGTGATTGCTGGTGCAATGCTTGCATCTTTGTCGGGTTTCCCATGTTGGAAAATGATCCATGGCATCCTTTCTGACATCCAGGGGAAAACTGCAGCTTGACCTTTTACGGGGGGGGGGGTGATGGAGATGCTTCTGGACAGGATAGTGGTCGTCCAAACTTTTTAGCCTTTCCAGCACTTGTAAGTGAAGTACCAACCAAAGCTTGAAACCTTCGCAGAGCCATGGTTTTCATCTTGGGGTCTAGCATCCTTTGGTCTCTTCTGTAAAGGTTCCACGCATTGATGACTGCAACTGTAACAGTGTGCCACCAGATGTACATGTACCATCTTCGGGATCTGAAGCTGAATTTGTAAAGCGCGGACAGCATATCAAGGAGATCGACGCCTTCCATGAACTTATTATATGCTTCAACGATGGCTGGTCTGGGAACCATTATGTGAGTTTTGGATTTGCGATCCCAGCGTTTCACATTTCCCATAGGTTCAATGCCCACAAACGAAGAAATCAGGTTCACTGCTTTGTTGTCAAACCATCTTACAATGATGTTGTTGTCCTGGTTCACTCTGAAGTCCACTGACCCTCTTCCATGTTTCTTCAATTCCTTTTCATCCATCATGGTGCAGTTGGTCATCCTGTTCATCCGGATTGTGCCGATGTAGTGGATTTCTCTCTCTTTTAGGTGCTGCACCAAGGGAACTGATGTAAAGTAATTGTTTGCAAAGACCTTGTGATTTTTTCCTGCTGGAAGTGTTGATGTCATTTTCAGCACAACTTCTCCTGTAACACCCACTTCTGATTTTTCTCTGTCTTGATGTTCTGCACCTTGACAAACATCAAAGTCATACAGAAAACCACTTTGTCCAGCACGTCCCCACATCATAAAACCCCATTTGTGAGGTTTTGCAGGCATGTACACACGTAGATGAGATTTTCCCTTGAATGGCACCATAATTTCATCTACTGCATGACATTCTTCAGGAGGTATGCAAAGAAACTGTTCTCGCAGTTTTTGTAACCATGGCCTAAGCTTCCACAGTTTATCTTTCTTTGCATCATCAGAAACACTGAAATTGTCCTGAAAGTGAATCAGTGTGAGCAATTTTAAAAATCGATCTCGAGACATTACATTACAAACTGCAGGAAGCTTTGTCTCCATCTCCCAATATGCTCTCACGCAGGACATCTGCACTAACCCCATATGCATGTACATGCCTAGAACTTGCTCTAACTCTTTGGCAGTTGTGTTAATCGACTTGCCCTCTTTATGTACGCTGTACAGATTTGTTTGTTCTGCCGTTTCCTGTAGCATTTCATCAGTGACAAACTTTTTGAAATACATGTATGGAGTCCAGTTACACCTGTCTTCTGTCCCTTCATCATCGAATGCAATGAAATCGACAGATGGAGGTTAAAATTGTGTTTTTCTCCATCTATATTCTTTCTTTTTTGCATTATCCTTCACTGACTGCTTTTTGATTGTGTCCTGTGTTGTTGGGACCTCAACGTCTATGCTGCTCTGGACTACACTTTCTTCTTGATAATCTTTCTCATCACTGCTCTCTGAACTTGCG